>NC_024315.1:16945509-16950504 GCF_000523025.1 Cynoglossus semilaevis
AATAACTTCTGGAGACGGCAGTGTAAATCTGTGACATCAGACAGAAGTCACACTGACAACTTCACTAAATGTTCAGTGTTGCAGGGTTATAGTTAATGTAAGTTATGCCGGTGATCCCCAAAGTAGGGGGGGCAGCCACTCTCTAGGGCACACAACACCATTGAAGCTATTGAATATTCGGATTTGTAATATTATATCGTCCATTCTCAGAGAGAAAACAGTTTTGTAGTTGTTTTTGGTCTGTTCAGTAAAGTCTCAGGGCTTTTTGCCCCACTTGAACTCACTAGGCGTAGTAGTAGAAATCTACCCTGATGGAAAATGACGCCACAATGTTGTGTCTCGTTGACTCAGAAAATGTTGTTGGCGGTAAATACAAAATGTTGTTATTGGAGATTTGTTGCAGGTACTATTCAGAGGAAGGAGTTTTCTTTTTCTTCTTTTTCTAGAAGTGAAGTTTTGTTTTTCTGACTTTGTTGAGGTTTGATGTTCCGAAACAGTAATTGATCCTAACTTCACAAACTAACTCATGTGATGAATGTCTATATTCTTTGAATGTTGCCCCTCAAGAATTGAACCATTGTTCAGTTGTAAATCTCTACCTCCAGCCCTGGTAGCCCAGTTGGAAGGCTGATGGGTTGGGTCGGTAAAATGATCTGGGTCTTAAAGAGTAAAGTTAACATTTCTGTGACTAAACAAACAGTTATTTAGGTCTGTAGGAATTCAGAGTTGTCACAGCAGTCTGTCCCCCCCGGTTACCTCATGTGTCTCCTCACCCAGTTCCAGGTCTGACCTATATTTGGAGACATGGCTGAGGCAAAGCAATGCAGACACTCTGAAAACCAAAGCAGCTGGCAGCAGGCAGACTAATACCCCACCACGACTCTGCCAAGCCTCCACCAGACAGGGTTTTCCACTTATTGCATCACATCCTGAATGTTCCCATTTACACAATGTCAAAGTCGCACAGAAAGATCACACCGGGACACCAGGAGCTGAGATTTGTGTCACACAGGAAAAACAGTGTCCTGCGATTGAACACAGCTTCTGCTTTTCTTGTGTCCCACATTCTCTAAACAGCAGAAAGACTGGGGGGGGGGGGGTTAAAAATAGCTCAGCAGAGACTGCGAGCAGCTGTGTTACAACACAGACCAAAGCTCTTCAAACACACAACACTCCCCATATGCAGATTTTTGCTGCTTTGGAAACGAGAATGTGGCACAAATGTGGCTATGAATGATGGGAAGACAGCGGCGGGTGTGAACGGGAATCAATTAGGAGCCTGTGTGTCCCAGGAGAGAGCTGCAGTTTACTGCTTGTCCCTGCTGCGCCTGGTTATGTCATTCCCTCCAACTCCCTCACAGCAACACTCTGTGCTTTACTCAACACAGAGAAACAAAGAACCACCAGCCAATCACAGAAAAAACATCCTTCTCCTTTTACTGAGTGTGAGTATTAATGACGCCATGGTGATATAACCTGAAGGCAGCAGCAGGTGCGTTCAATGTTCTTGGAAAAGTCAGTTTAATGGACACACCAGTCCAGAAATGCCCCCCTCTGCCCCCTCTCCTCAGAGTACCTTGCTGGACCAGTAAATATTATTTACACTGCAGTATCCAGGGCTGCGGTGATTACTCTGTGACTCACTCACGACTCAAACATTCCTGACTATGAAGAAAGTAAAACATGTTCTTCAGGTAAAGTTTCTTTTTATTTTGCGTTACTTGTTTTGTTTTTTTTTTTGGGAGGGGGGCGGGGGGGTTATTTCAGGTTCTATTCAGACACAACATGGACCATGACCATCACCTATAGATAAGAGCCAGTGTCCCCTCGGATGTCCCTCCTCCAGTCCTGATTTATCCACTTGTTGTCTCAGAATACGAAATTCAGATTATTATACAGCAATTGTAACTTTTACATCACGGCTATACTGTACTTTACTCATTATTACACTGTTAAAATTCATTATTACATGGTAATAATGTTAAAGCGTTTGTATGCCTCTAGTGTTTGAATTTTTTTTCTAAATTCTGTTTGGATTATTTATCCCCTAATCCCCTGTATGTAGTGACTTTAGTTGCAGGTAAATTCATTTAATTACACTTTTTTTTTTAATACTTCCTTTTTTTAAAATATCCTATTTGACCGTCGTGTCACCTTTGAAAAATGATATGGTCTTTGTTGTTGTTGGTTTTTTTGACAAAAATTCCTTAATACTTTGCCTTTTACATGTTTTGGGAGGATTTTTTGTTGTTTTTTTCATGAATATTTAACTCAGTGAAGAAAAAAAGAAGTGTGTTTTTTCTGTATACATCCTGAGTAGATAACGAGGTGGCTTCAACCTTCACCTTCTGTCTTACACAATAAGTACATTTGCAGCTGATTTTGACAATGATAGACGTGTTACTACTGAAGGTTTCGTGTTTTATTCCACTTCCTAATTTAATAAATAAATATACAGACATATATGTATTTCAACTGAATGTATTTCAGTTTGTGCCCTATTCATTGGAACATATTCAATATAAATATCCATTGTTTTAAATTTCAGTACAACGTCCCTGCAGCTGCTGCTTTCATATAAATACCCCTTTAATTTTCACCTTTTCTGAAAACATTTTTGTCCTCTATGTCACCTCTGATGCTCCGTACTTTTGAATGATCGTGTTTTGTTTGTTTTTGGAAATTCCTGAATATTTTTCTCCGGAAACCAGACCTAACGCCAACGATGCTGTGATTTTCTTCTTCTTTTGTACTGCTCTTCGTTATCTCATAGCATGAGCATCAACGCACACCACGTGCAGGAGCTATATGCGTGTGTACGTGAGTGCGTGTGATTCCACCAGACTACACCGCAGCAGCTCCGGCTACATTCCCTGGAAAACACCAGCCGAACCGTGAGGCAGGGACAAAATCCCCTGGTCCTGACTCCGGGGACAGAGTGTTTGGATCACAACTTCCGGACTGCGTCTGATTCACCTGAGCTGATCTAATACACGTTTCCACATCAGGAAGAAAAGTCAGAAGCAACAAAAGCTGCGTCTCAAAGTCACGGTCTGCCGCCGTGTAAGTCACACACACACACACACACGCACGCACACACTCATAGAGAGAGCGATCCGCCATGTGAACAATAAACCGAGAATCAGCATCATGTCCTCACACACACTCCGCTCATGTTCCTGTAGAAAAACACCAGCACACACTGACAAAACCAGAGACAAAGAGACGGACTGAGCCCCACGTACCTTTCTGTCCACCTCCTGGAGGAGAAAGAAAAAGAGGAGGAGAAAAAAAAGATTCAGGCTTCCCCGACACAAAAGCTGTCTGCTCCCGTTTCCTCCTCTCCCTGTGCTTTTTGAGGAAACCTCCCCGAAAATAGAGGACAAAAACTTTCTTCTCCTTCTACTGCTGCCTCACAACATGTGAACTGCTGCTAGATGTTGTTAGATGTCGGTAGATGGAGGTTCTCCGCGCTCCTGGCTCCGCTTCTTCCCTGCGTGTGGTGCGTGTGCCGCCGGACTCTTTGCTCCACTTTCTGCGGCTCCCTTTCTAGAAATATGTGTTAGTAGGTCAGCGGTTGCATAACAGCAGCTTAGGCTGCCTAGTCACGTTTCTGTCCTCCGTGTCTCCACACACACACACACACACACTCAGAGGTAGAGAGAGGGGAAGAGAGAGAGTGTATGTGTGTTTAAGTAAATGTGTGTATAATCATTAATAACCCATGTTCTTTTTTTCTCTCGAAATCTCCACCTCAACGCCCAACCACGGTTCAAACCATAGGAATTTAAGAGCCTACCTAACAACGCTTTACTGTTCAATATTTAAAATAACATCATTTGTACGACACAACAGAATAACATGGCATTTTTATTTTTTTAATTTTAAATTTTTTTCAAAAGTAGGTCACAATAAAAAAAGAAAAAACAAATATGTATGAATGTATGTATTCATACATAAAGTATTGTGTTGTATTTTAATCTGTTTTTTTTTCTCCTTTTTTCTCTTTTAAGCACAGGAGAATCTCTGGACTTAAATGTTTACCAGTTGAGAATACATGCACTAGGTGGCGCTATTGTAACCCAAAGGGGGATCGAATGCAAAAGAAGCAAAGAAGGTAACATTCACACACACACAAACATATATATATATATATATACATATACATTATTGTGTTTATCGAAGTCAACATAATAGTTGTTGAATCATTTTTGAACTCACTAAATAAAAAACCGACTTCATGTGTTGATGACCTCATTTGCACCTTTTGTGTGTTTGTGTTTAATATTCAACTGGAGGAGGTGAAGGTCATGGAAGGTCACGGTGCCTGTAATCCAACCCATACACACGACTACAGTTCATTTTTGTACCTTTTTTATTAATAATGTTTCATGAAAACATTGATGTATTTTTTCGTTCTCTTTTTTTTTTACAGTTCTTAATCTGATTTTATTGCACAGCGGCTGTGGTTTGTGGTTGTGTTTTGTAGTCGGAGGCAGACATCACAGCTCACATGGACTCATCGTTCTGATGGGTTTGATTGAAGTGGTTGGACTGAATTATACAAAGAAATCCAGTATTGTGAAATAATCCCAAACACGGATTATTAGAATATTATAGTAACATCTTTAGGAACTCTTCCCTTTTCTGCTTCATACACACATCAGGTGAATTCATACAAAATGCCTGTTGTCCTCCACCATCACTGTTACATCAGCCTTGTTTTCTATCACGCACTCACACACACACACACACACACTCAAAACCCATTTTCACAATCGTCACCCTCCCCCTACCTTGTGTCTACATCCCTCATGTATAATCCTTCACCATAGACACACAGCGCACCTTCACCCTCACTCTCACCACCATTAGACCGTGTTGGGGGTGATACGGCAGCCTTGAACTTGTCGTCTGGCTCCTCCCCCCTCCATTTCTCTATTGGAACCATCGACCCCCAGCACACCCATCCGTTTCCTGCTGCAGCTGCCTCTG
>NC_024315.1:16950627-16954620 GCF_000523025.1 Cynoglossus semilaevis
AGATCTCATTGGCATCTCCTTGTTGTGGTTGTCATGGTTGTCATGGTGTGTGTGCAGTGTTTATTTATGTCGTTTTATATTTACCCTTCAGATGCTTCTCACACGGACGTTTATGTTTCATGTGTAAAACCGGTCATTTCACGCAGGGAGTCAATGTCACAGTGGAGGAGACGACCTCTGTAGTAATACTGCTGTGAATAGATGAATGACTGAATGAATGGGCAGGCTCAGAGAACACGACTGAGGCAGACACATGGCGCCCCCTAGCGATGACTTTCTACAGACGCGACAGCACATAAAATGGAATTTCAAGAATGGGCTCGTGCAGAATAATGTCATTCATTGAAAATGAACAACATTAATCTTGCTTTAATCCTAATGAATAATTCAGTGGACACACTGCAGATATTTGGCTTCCTGCTGTCTGGCTGGATGGATTCCACCTCTCTTCCTTTTGCAGAACCTCTCTATTTTCAGGTGTTAACGTATTCTCAACCTGTATCCTGCCCATCAGCGTGGACCAATCAGGTTGCACCAAAGCTGCCTCGGGACTAAAAATAGCATCAAGTGCTGACGTGAAAGATGAGTCACACAGGGCAGCCTCAGTCCTCTGCTTTTGTCCGTGGCTAACACACACACACATACACAACTTCTCCAGTGACCTCAGTACAGTATGTGCAGACTGCCACCAGGGTGGTGATTATGTTTTGATGGATATGACTCCGGCCATAGATTAAAATTAAATTTGCGAGATGTCAATTCATCACCAACTTGTTGGAGGTCTAGCTCCAGTGCCACAACTCCCACTGTTCCTCCTCTGCAATGCCACACTGAGTTGATGACGTAATGCAGGACAGAAAAAATGCGCAAAATAGTCCTTGAATATTGTACAGTATGGTGACTGCCTAAGGCGTTCTCTGTATTGACATGCTTACATACAAAAACATAAATTGCACGACAAAGGTCTAAAACGTAATCAGATGATGTAAACATTACATTCTTTAAAAATGTTATGAAAATGTGAATCACACACAGATATATATTTCGGAATAAAAAAATTTATATCTTTCGATGTCACAAATTTACCCAGACGAGACGAGAATTATCATAGGACTTTTGTGAAAGACCTAAAAAAATGAAAAAAAAAATCCAAAAAGTGACGGGAAATTAATATTTTTCTCTTCTTTTTTTAACATTTTGTTGCGATAGTAATACTATAGTATTGCTTGCTACCCTTTCCCTTCAGCAGCAATCATATTTCTCAGTAAAGGAAAGAAATGAAGCTGCAGACAAAAGATGTCAGTTCCCAAAACTAAAATGTATCCTTGGTATTGTGACAAATAGACGCAAACAATAAGTTGCAGCATAATTCAGTATAAAAGTTGCAGGGATTTTCCTTAAGGTGCACTGACCATAGTGAGCAGTGATCGTGTGTAGCTACCAATGAACAAACTAATAAGCCTGCACTGCTACTTGGTGGATTGTAGATGCCGTGCAGGGAGCTTGTGATTGGATAAGGAGGCGCAGCCGTGCCCTTTAAAAGCGGAAGGAAGTGGTACTACTTTCTGGCCCCGTGATGATTGGAAAATGATACTGCGTGAAGGCGCAGAGCAAAAGGCTAGATATTATTAGGGTACGTATTTCTATCTCTGGTTCTCTTCACTTTGACGATTAACGCGTCATGTGAAGGACGAGTATTCCTCCGAGCGTGCAGACGGTTTGTTTTAAACCGTCTGCATGCTGCTGAACACCGCCGGGTGGGGCAGCTGGTTAGCGTGGTAAACAGTAGCCTGTTTGAGCCGCACGGTTTGCTCATTCAAACTAGTTCTGACTGCACGTAATGCTTCAGTCAGCGTTTTATTGAAGTGTACGAGATACCGCTTTGTTTTTTGGCCTCTAAATATTTGCACGAAGACCGTTTGGTTTGAGTGGTCGAAACATTTTGGGTGTTACAACTTTAGCCACGTGTGTAGTGAAGAAGTGGCTGGTTTTGTGAGGAACTTCAAAGCGGCACTTGCACTTTGTAGTGAATTGTAACGATGGGACATCCATGAAGAAGACAACACATTATGGTCGAGGGTACGAATTTACATGTTTTAATTATTTAAGCGTGTGTGTGTGTGCGAAATTAAATTGATTAAGTAAATCCCTTCAGGTGTAGCGGCAGACCCATATCGCCATCACCTGGCCTGGGGGACTCCACGACGCCAAGCAGAATCATCAGGTTTCTGTTACGTGAACGACATCGTCCTGGCCGTTTTTGAGGTGCTCTAGTAAGAAAACATGTCAAGTTTTTTTTTTTCCCCACTGGAAATGAAACTTTTGGACAGCATTTACAGCGTGTTGTTAAATGTTTACAGGACATCGGGGCTGGCAAGGTATATTACGCAGTGAATTACCCACGAAGCCATCTTTAAACTGGTAAATCTGTTTTACTGTTGGTGTTATTTAGCTTTATTCCCCCCCAACTTCTTTGTGGACACGTTTTCAAAATGTGCATCTTGGGTTTAGATCATGGCCAAAGTAGTGGAGATGTACCAGCTGAGCGCAGTGGTCCTTCAGTGTGGAGCCGATTGAACCTCACCGTTAAAGGTATGAAAAGTGGATTTGAGCCTTTCACAGGTATTGACTAAGGGGTGACACATTAACTGGACAAATCCAGCACAGAAAAGATTGATAGAAACAGTTTTAGAAGTGTATAAAGTTTATTGAGTAAATCAGCAGTTTAAGGTTAAGTAGAAAATGATGGCTGCTCTAAGGCCTCCCCCCCCCCCCGAGTTGTAACTATGAAATTGTGTATCATTGTTTTAATGTTTTTTGTTTGTTTGTTTTTAATTACTGCATTTAATTGACTTGTTTAAAGTACTATGTAGTGGCACAAACCAAATGAGTGGTTTGCTTAAGTAGATGGTAGTGGTTAATTGAAGTGTTTTGTAACATGCTTGTCCTTTGAACACTTAGAACATGGTGTAGTCATCTGAGAGCAATTGTATGGAATGTTGTCTTTATTTAATCTTGTTTCAGGCCAAGAGAAGAGGTTTAACCAAGTTGTTCCACTCCTGTTACTGTTATAATTTGACTTGGTGTGTTTGCTCTTAAGTCATTCATTGTGCAAGTGTTGTGGTTGTTTGTTTTTTTTAACTTGGCTTTTTACTTATTGCTTACTTTTTACTACTTGGTGATTTATTGTAAGTAAAAATAGGTTTTTAGCACATTATTCACTTGGGGTATGTCTTAAGGCATAAACTTGCATTTTGAGGTATTTATTGGACTTTTGTAACAGTAACACTCTAGTGTTCCTTGTTTTGGTTCATTTTCATGAAATCATTAGTACACCATGGAAGTAATTGTAGTAATAAAACATAAATTTGTAATAAAGAAATTAATTTTATTTACGTTTCAAAGTTTTATGACAACTTTCTCATTACTGCTATGCATCCAGGTTTGTGTGAAGGCATGCTGTTATTTTAACAGATTAAGACAGATGTTTAGAACATTTAATGGACACTAACTGATATCTTGAAGTAAATTAAATATTACTAATTAAATGTATTACAATACATTTAGCAGACACTTTTATCCAAAGCGCCATATGAATTGAGTCAATCAATGAGATTTTTTTTCAACTTAGGTTTTTGTGTTTGGACTTAATTTTGGATTGATACAAATACAAAAAGACAGAGTAAAAGTACAGTTAGGTCATAGAATAAGAAGTATCTTTAATAATGGAAAAGTAGAGGAAAAATGGGTGTTAGCCTAAGGGGATACATCTGACTGTGGTGACCTGGGTTTAATTCAGGCAAGGTAATTGTGAAAGTTTGCATCAGTCACCCACAGCGTTATGTTCAAACTGACTGCTGTGGCTTTCATTCTTTTTCCAGGTAACATTTCAAAGGTCAGAGTTATGTCTTGCCCAAGGCTTTAACGGCAAGGTGATATAAAATTAAACCTTCATCAGAGCAGTAGTAGTACTTTTATTAAGTATAATATTTT
>NC_024315.1:16954720-16956133 GCF_000523025.1 Cynoglossus semilaevis
ATTTGATTTGGCTAAAGGTTTTACGCCAGATGTGCTTCCTGACGCAACCCCCACCATTTATCCGGGCTTGGGACCGGCACTATAAAACACTTTGTGTACCCTAGTGGCTGGGTTAGCATGAAGCAATGATAATAAATTAAATTCTTCCAACATTTCCCTCCTGTTTATCATTGATGACTGCCAAATTCTCTTATCCTGCATTATGGCTCCTAAGGCTAGGTTTTCCATAACACGTTCATTTTCATATCACACATAGTCTCCTTTGCCTTTATGAGGAGTAAATGCTACTGTTTTAGTTTTATTTGAAATTGGTGGGAAGATTGAGTTACAGGTGTCAACAAAGTTGTGTCATGTTTCGTTATTTCATTCCTAATTACTACTCTAATGAATCCCACTCCAGTCTGATCTACTCCAACGACCAAATGTACAGTATTTGTTTGTGTTTGATTTGTTTTACCAGAGAGTTTCCAATTACTCCCCATTGGTAATTTAGTCCAATTCAGGGACATAGTGATCGGATTTTGGGTGTTGGAAAATCACGTAGAATTTTCAATTGATTTCAAATGTCTTTGTCTCTGTACACATTTTTATCTGACATTGTGGGAATCCATTGACCTGTATATCCTACTACCATGTTCCAATCCTCACAACATCCTCCTTCATGGGACAGCTGTTCACATCGAGCTATGGACATAACAATGAAAACACACATATAGGTCATAAGGTTTGTAAGTGTAGTTCCAATTGTTGTCTTACCTAATAAATATTCAAGAGTAATATCATCATAGTTATTTAAACATTTAGAATCATTCGTTGCTTCAGTGTTTTCTCTTTTTTGTCATGTCTGTCTGTTTCCTTTTCCTGTTGTCTGCTTTGTGGGGTAATCTGTGGGATCACACTCACCTGTTTGTAATTAGCTTCACTTCTGTCACCTGGTGCTCCCTGTGTATATATACCCCTCTCCCTCACTCTGGCGTGGTTGGGATCATTGTGATTGTGTTGGATCATTGTATCTGTTCCTGTGCTCAGCTTAGTGTGTCCTTCGAGTTCTTAGTTTGTACTTAGTAGTTCATTCCTTGTCTGGTTTATGCCTTGTTCCTGGTCTTGTGAAGAAGTGAGTTTTTTTGTTGTTTTGGCCTTGCACTTGTAAATAAACTACCTGCATCAGAAAAAGTCTCTCCAGTACTGCATTTGGGACCTGCCTGATTCCTGCAATGCCCGCACGTGACATTTTTACTCTCTAGTGTGAATGGTGTTGCTCTGCTGGATCTTTCATCGTTGAAGGGTGGTCAGTGGTGGTGTTCTTCCTCAGTGGTTCTTCCAAGATTAATATGATGGGTAGTATCAAGACGACCCCTATGATTATCAATATGCACACAGAGAGTTGCTGTGAAATACCCAATCTATGGAATG
>NC_024315.1:16956163-16967382 GCF_000523025.1 Cynoglossus semilaevis
GTTGAGTATCTTCTGTCGTCATCATTTTGAGAGGAGAGGTTACCAGCACTTCACTCTCTTTGTCAATCATCTTATGTCTGCAGGACTATGGTTAGCCTAATACAGTAATCACGCTAAATGGCTGAGGATCTCCCTGCTTCACCAACGTTGAGACGTATAGCTTCTATATAACTACACCCCTTTGTAGTCGGACTTCCCCTCAACCAATTGGATCCTGTACCAAGAACCTCTGTCTCTTGCAATGCGAAAGACGAATCCTAGATGGTCGTTTAGCAATCTTTATGGCCGTAGGTGTCGTCAGCAGGACCTGGTATGGGCCTTCCCACTTTGGACTCGACCAACACTTCCTTTTGATGACCTTTATCAGCACCCAGTCTTTTTGTTACACAAGTTCCCCATTTTGATTTTCCATCCATCCATCCATTTTCATCCGCTTATCCGTTACCGGGTCGCGGGGGCAGCAGTCGCCACCCAAATCACACTGCACCGTCCATTTTGATTTTTTTTATTACATTTTTTAATTTTTAATTTTTGTTATTTTACACTGCGCATAAAAAAAACTAAAAAAAACTAAAAAAAACTTAATAGTTGGTCTTGTGATCTACTTCAACTGATTAGCAGTCGTACGTTTACACCGTTAGGGTTCAGACTGCCCGCTGATTCGATCACAATTCCTCCTCAGTCACATACATTCACATTCACTTTGGTTTATTCTAACATATATGACGACAAAGTAACAGCACAAAAGACGTCTGGATTTTTTACTTGCAAGGGGAGAGTGCATCTTACTCTTCTGGCAGCTTCCTCATTAATTCCGAGTAGCCCCACCCTTCCTCTGCACTTTTATTGAGTTTATAAAAGTATCAGATTGCATATCATGTTATCGTGTGTGAGTATATGGATGGGTATGGAGTAAGAAGCTGGGTGTGAATGGGGGTGTGACTGTGTCTGGTAATTTCTCCATCAGTCTTGAGCACACTAGATTATAATATGAGAAGCAAACAGTTTCTTAAAGCGACAGTACAGCATGAAGCAATGATAATAAATTAAATTCTTCCAACAATACAGAGTGGCAGGAAATAAGTGGGAGAACAGGAAGAGCAAAGTGGGATTTTCCAGGGTTTTAATCTGTATTAGCATCAGGGATGAAGATGTATATTTGAAAAAAAAAACAAAACAAACATAAGCATCAACGAAGGTCACAAAAGCATTATTTGAAAACAAGCACTTGGTGAATCGCAGATCTTTTAATTCCCAAAACCGAGTTACGTTTCACTGCTGGTAATTTTGGATTTGAATCTTGTTACGTTGATGATGATGCGCCGTTCATTATAAACAACTTTGTGGGAAAGAGCAAAACTGAGAAGCCACTTATTAAGTGGCCGTTTGTAGCCATGGACTAATGGGATTCTACAGTGACTGTCGAACACCTGATTAGGCAACGCGCCGATGGAATAATCACACATTAGGCTGCTGTCAATTTGTCCAATCACATCTCATCAGTTCGTTATTTCGCTAATTTGTCAGTTGCCTTAAACGAGCTCTGGAGCGACATACATTGAATTACAAACACAAATGCTACTTCATGTCTTGTAATAGGGATTGATGAACACCTCCATCCCATAATGTGACTCTTGTATGCAGACAGTCGAACTGAATGACTGTTTGTTTGTCTGTTGTTAAAATAACCAACTGAGTATGGTGTACAAACACATCAACGCAGTACTGTCTGGACTTGAAAGTATAAATACTACAGTCACATGCATAAAATATGTATGTTATCAAACAATTGACATTTTTAATCATGTAAACAAAGGGAAGTAGTGATTAATCGCAATTATTTTTTTAAAGAATTAATCACAATTAATCATGATTATTCAAGAGTTTCAATGTTTCTGGTTCTCGCGCAATGCAAGATGGTCCTGCAAGATTCTTCTACCCACAACGCCACAGGCTACACAACTGGTTGCTACATTTTAATTTTTGTTGTTGATCGAATAATCGTGTGTTTAAGAGATAGGAATTGTGAGAAAAAAAATTTGCCCCTTGCTCCCTCAGTGCCTCGACGACCTGCCTGCCGTTCTGTCAGGGATCAACTCCCAGACTCATCTTGTATGTCCAGATTATGCCAATCCGTGGTTCGTGGACCACAATGTACACAAGTGTTGAAGAATAGAATGCATGCAGGGTGGAGTGGATGGAGACAAGAGTCAGGGGTGATGTGTGACGGAGAGTTTACGGGAGTGTGAAGGTTGAAGTGACAGTAAAGACACCATCGACAGTGGATTGTTTGGGGATGACAATGGTGTTGTCTGAAAGATAAGTGGCTGAACATGAGGAGCCAGAGATTAGGGCATGACCGAGATGGAAAAGATTAGACCACGTCAAAGAAATGGCCAGGACTGAGGGGGCTGAGGGGTGGGGGTAGGGTCGGGGTAGAGTATGGGGGGAGCTGGGTGTTAGATGGTTTCCATTTGGAAAAAAAACAAAATGTTGGCGATAAATCAGACCAGAGACTAGGCTGATGAAACGATGAAGGTTATAGTACAATTTAGAGGAGAATTAGTCAATAAGTCATGGTATATTTTATAGTATAGTATATTTCACAAATTTAAGGGTTATAGTTTTAATATAAATGTAGCTATAGCTGGTCTAGAATTGAACTTTTAGGCGACTGCACTTTAAAGCAAAGACAACCACACAGTCCTGTACATTTGGACCTGAAGGATGCTACATGCTACATGCTAGCACAGCCAATACACTGAGAGCTTGCTTGGGTAAGCTGCTACATGCTAGTGACAGTTTTAGAGTACCGCAAAGACTAACATGCGACATAATAGCATTCATGCTAACTCATTATTAGCCCCTTAAATGAAGTTGTTTCACATTTTCTTTTAATTCAAGTAAAATAATAAACATACAAGTACACACTATCATTACTTGCTTAGCGCCACCAATAGGTCAGTTTGTAATAATGCCATAATGTTGAAAGACTACTTTTCCACTTCACTGTATCACACAGTACATGGCAGTAGGACTTTTTACTACACCAGAGAAGAACTGTTGTCTTTCTTTCTTTTTTTTTCTTTTTGTCACACATCACCTTGGAGACCTGTCTCCACCCACTTCACCTACTCCACCCTGTCGTCACTCACTTCTTCTTCTTTTTTGTGCAGTAACTGTAGCATTGGATCAAGGATTTCTCTTGTCTCCTATTCCTCAAACATCAAACATGCCGTCTGACACAGTTTTCAATTCCTTTTGGCGACATGTGTGTGTGCGTGTTTTTGTGACCAAACCGTTTGTGTTTCGCTTCGTCGTTTTCCTACTAAACTCAAAAACACGAGGACCCTTCACATCCCCAAGATTCTTAAGGAGTACAGGCATGAAACACACACACACACACACACACAACATGTTGCACACACAAAATATCATTCGCTGAATATTCATAGCAAGCCAGCAAGCCCTCTTGGTCTTGGTCCAACGCAGGGTTTGTGTTAGGTTTATTCTAACATATGTGACAACAAAGTAACAACACAAAAGACGTCTGGATCTTTTACTTGCAAGGGGAGAATGCAGCTTGCTCTTCTGGCAGCTTCCTCATCAACTCCGAGTTGCTGCACCCTTCCTCTGCTCTTTTATATAGTTTACAAAAGTATCAGATTGCATATCATGTGATCGTGTGTGAGTATATGAATGGGTGTGGAGTAAGAAGCTGGGTGTGAATGGGGTGTGACTGTGTCTGGTAATTTCTCCATCAGTCTTGAGCACACTAGATTATAATATGAGAAGCAAACAGTTTCTCAAAGCGACAGTACAGCATGAAGCAATGATAATAAATTAAATTCTTCCAACAGTTTGTCTACATGTGTGTGTGTGTGTGTGTGTGACAAGAAGGTTGGTTTACATACAGAGGCATGGTTAGTGCTTTGTGTAATCCCAGGAAATCAACAGGAAACATACCCTCCTGAGAGAAGACCTTTTGTCTGTGGCACGTGTGTTTGTGTGTGTGTTCAACAGGGAAAGTGAGGGAAATTAATAAATAAAGTTCTGCCCCCTGCTGTCCTTTTTTGTCTTCCATTCCCTTACACACTCTAGGACACACACACGTCCACACACAAGTATGTGCACATACCCACAGACACAAAAACAGCCAGAAAAGTAATACAAAAACACACAGAGAAGCCAACAAGGCAGATTGAGACAGAAAGCTCAGTATGCTCTTATTTTACCTAATGTATATTTGCCAGAGTCTTCGGGTTTTGGGGTCCGTGTGTGTGTGTGTTCTCTCAGTGTGCGTGGAATGCGACAGTCCAGTTGGCTTCAGGTGGCAGCTTGCCTGCCACAGCTGTGGCGGTTTTAATGATCTTATCGGAGGATTACCATCTCAGGCTGAGCCGGGCGAGCAGCCTTGTCAGCAGCGAATGCTTCACAGTGTTAGGCAGATGACAGAACAGCCTGTCTTACGCCAGTAAACTCTCACCAAAAAAAAAAAAAAAACCACACACACACACACAACACAAAACAAAACAAATAAGCTCCACAAAAAGAAAAGTTTTTACGTCCTGTGTGTATGTGTGTCTGTGTATACCTTTAGTGGGACTGGTGACTGGTTCTCTGTTCCGCTTAATAAAGTGTAGTGCAGCTAGTCATTAAATTGGGTGAACGTGTGAGTGTGTGTGTGTGTGTGATGTTGAGGGGGTCAAGGCCAAATTGACATCAAGTGGTCCAAATGAGCCCCACTTGTCTACATTGATTTACGGTGGACAAGTAAATTGCGTCTGTAGCAGGAGGAGTGGAGAAGGAGGGGAGGGGCCGGGGGTGCAGTGGGGAAGGGGTGGCGTTTTCTATAATTGATCTTAAGCCGTCGCTGGTGTGAGTTTGCGCTGACAGGAACAGTGTCACGGTGACGAGACGTGTGTCGCGTTGTCATCATGTGTGACATTTTCATGTAATCTTTTGCTCGGGTGTCTCGTGGCGCCGAGTTCTGAGGACGGGTTAATGAATTAACATGGTACCAGGGCTCGTCCTGGAAGTTATAATAAGGTTTATTTTGTGATCATGTGTTAAAAAAAGGGTTTTGATTGACAGCTACATGAACAATGTCAAAATGAAATGAAATAAATAATGAAATACATGGCAAAATATGCAAAGCTGAATAAAGGAGTAATGTTTCCATTCACAGTGAATCTTTGGTTGCTGTTGACAATTTATGTAAAAAAATAAATAAAAAAATGTAATATTAAACTACTAGAAATTTGAGAAGCAGAAGTGTGTGGAAGCCCATTACACACAAATGGGATTTTTTGTTTTGTTTGCACTTCACATCACCCCTTACCATAATGCAGTACTTCTCAAGTAGTACTTCTCAGTACTTCTCAAGTACTTCTTAGTACTTCTCAAGTAGGCATCTGGGGGGCCCGAGGGGCTTCCAATGGATTATGGCACGCTGGACATAAATGTACCACTGTTATAATGCTAGAATGATAACAAGTCTCCAGTCACTAGGTGGCAGCAACTCATACAGTGGTTTGTAAAGAAAAAAAAATTCCCTCTCAGGTCAGTGGGTCTGTAAAATGTCCCCACATTAGTATTTGTTCAACAGTGTCCCTTTAAGTATAGCTGCACCAGAATAGCACACACACACATTTTTACTTTTATCACATCAGTCGATGCCTAAACTGTATTTTAACAAAAGCAAAAAAAAAAAAAAAAAAACACAAAAAAAACAACTTCACTTTCTGGATATCAATTTTGAACACATAAAACCTGATTGTCCCTGAAAAAAAAAAAAAACAGTGACAGCGCCAGAAAGGCGTCCTGGAAAGGTAACAAAACGGACTACTCCACATACTCACTCACAGTTGGCTATTTATGGTCTCCACAAACGGCCTCCAAAGATGCCCAAACACATATCCTTCGGTGCAGTCTGGCCGGGGCATAAGCTATCAGACGTGATCAACACACAAGCTCATGCGCAACTGCACTCTCAGAGCCTGAGCTGCTCCCTACACCAGCTTTAATTGGATTCTAATGTATTCAGTTTGCTCTGCCAAGCGAAGAGACGTCTATGGTTTTACAACCAGAGCCAGAGAGAGAGAGGGAGAGAGAGGGAGTGAGGTGGGAGAGGGACAGAGGGACAGAGGAAAGGGGGAGGAAATTACAAGTAAATGGGGAAGGTTTGTCAGCTGCACTTATCTTCCCACAGTGTCTAAGTGGAGTGGTCTGAACAGGCTGTTGACAGGATTTCTACAAGAGACGTTCGGAGAGAGAGAGAGAGAGAGAGAGAGAGAGAAAGACAGAAAGAGAGAAAGAGAGAGAGTCAAAGTCAAATATTTGGATTACAGTTGTATCTACAGCTGCAATCATACCCTGGTGTAGTCCAACGGTGAACGACGACATCTGAGGGGAGGAGGAAAGACCCCGCACGTCTTGTCGGCCTCTCTGCTGAGTTCACAGTCTGGTGGCGTTCACTTCGAGTTCCACTGCTCGATGTAATGACACTAAGTGTCACTAACTGGTGGTTAAGGACGTGGACTTGGGTCCAGAAGGTTGCGGGTTCAAATCCACCATCCACCAGCTCCCACTTAGATGCACAATGCCGTCCCGCTGCCCCCTTGGTGCTCAACTGGACCTTTGCATTTCATTATGTGCTGTGGATCAGTGACAATAATTCACTTTTCTGTATTAAAGCCTTGTAGCTATAGTAAATATATTAATGCAATATATACTAGGCGTGGCAAAATCTGTCAGCTCCCCTGCCCCACACCCCAACCCCACCCCCTGCTGTGAAAACTGCTGTTCTCATTCAGTCAATAAATAAATGTGTCTGCGCAGATTAGTTCCCGCCCCCCACTTTGGGAACCACTGCCATAGGGCAAAAGCACTAGACACTCATTTACCATGTTTCAAAAAATGTATTCAAATCTGTCGTTAATTCAGGAAAATAAGGTACGTTTTTAAAGAGAGCTACTTATGAAGGTGAATCAATGGGTGTGTTGAGACTTAAATTAATTACTAATTAATTATTGATCTTCTCATTCTCTAAATCACAACGGACCTTTTCAGACCTCCCTGTTTACTTTGAATCATTACTGAGCAGCACCCAGTTGTTTTTCCCTGTATCGCAGATATTTTTAATCTACCTCCCTGTAAATCCGGTGGAAGCCGGCATTGGCTGTCAACTCAGCGCTGGAATAACATTTACCTTTTAGTTGAACAATGAGAGATTTCCACCACAGTGACAACTGGAAAAATTGATGTGGACATTGCTTTTGTTACCGTGAAATTGAAACAGCGATACTTACTGGGCTGGATCTTTTAACTCGCGGTGGGTCACTCCACAGTATGAGTTTGATTTACTTTGACCAAGGCAAGAAGGGGAAGGGGATGGTAATTCCATTTTTACCCCCCAGAGTACATGGTCGTACTGTTGGAGCATCTCGGTCTGGTGGCAGTTCTGAACCTTATTTTAGGATTATAAAATAATAAATAATCACCCCTGCAGGGCTATGACAGAGATAAATAATTATAAATAATAATAATATCCCTATTGAAGGATAAATAAACTAAATATACTACTGATATCATAAACAAAGTGGGAAAACGTGAAAAGAACATGTAACTACGTGCAACGCAGCAACAGATGCTGGTTGTTCTTATTCTTCTTTCTTAAAATTGCTTGTTTTTTCTCTCTCGTGAAATCTGGCAACAATCAGCTCTGATATGACGTCATACTATCTGCCAATTGGCACAGGTGTTTCTTCCTAATTGTTTAGAATGGACCCGTGTATAAACCCGAGTGAGAGCTAACGAACGAGCGTTCGCAGCCTCTGTATTATACACAACCACACACACACACACACACACCACACACATCACACACATCACACACATCATTCGGCCCAGATGGAATATACACAGTTATTTTTTCCTGTTTAACGGCAACAGTCCAGTGCTCTTTATTCAGACTTTGGAAACATTTACAACCACTGAAAAGCGAAGTCAACATGAAGTCATAGACTGTCAACGGTGAGTGCTACATATTTTACAATCTTGTAATTCGAATGTTTTTTATATTTGAAGAAATAATTAGTTGATGTTGTGACTACCCGCGCTTTTGTTTATGATGTCACGTGTTATTTACACTAACGACCAGATTCGTGCTGTTAAAGTTAGGCTATATCAGAGGTTGTTGTGAGATAATGCCGGTTATTATATTATTAATTCATCATATTGTAGTATTGTTATCTTAGTTCTAGGATTTAAAACTAACTATTTTTTGGCTTTATTTTTGGTTTTGTATGAATATGTGTGGCCCCGTGTGTGGGTCTCCACTGGCTGCAAGTAAGAGCAGGAGAGAATGAGTGGTCAGCAGTGTGATATGACTGGAGCAGGACTGAAGGCTCTGCTCAGGATGATGCCTATAGAAATGGTGGACATGCTGGTGGTGTGCTGCTGCTGAAAGGGACTTTTGACTCAGTGTGAAGCACCGAAGAACGAAGCCTTCCTTTCCTTCATTTCTCTTCTTTTGGGATTTTTCTTCAAACATTCAACTGTAGTAGCGTTATTCACTAAAAACAAACAACCCAACAACAACCTGTAAATTAGTAATTAATGTAAATGTCACTGAGATGGCGAGAAAAAAATATTTAAAAAGTGCAATAATCAACATTAATCGAGGTAAAAACCTGTTGCTCATGACAACAGGTAATAAATAAGAGGAAAGGAGACAGATAAATGTCATCTTTACTGTAATTGTACACACAAGGGAATTTGTCCTGGGCATAAAACCCATAATCCCATTACCACAGAGCAATGGTGGCTTTCAGTGGTGGCCAGAGAGCAAGGTGATTGGTCCCTACTCAACAAACCACAGTCAAGGCAGGTGGATTCAAACTTGCGATCCTGTAATTCATTGTTTACCAAAGACTGGGTTGCAACCCTCAGGTGGGTCGCAAGAGATTTTTTTTTTATTTTTGGGGTTGTCTTGCATCATGTTTTCCAGGAGTTTAGGAACAGTGTCGATTGACATTGGTCGCGAAGGTTTGTGACTTTTAAAATATGGGTACCCAGAAAAAAAGTTGCTGCTGTAATGTCTAGGACACGGACTGCCCCCCCACCACCCTGTATACTGGAACGCTTCCCAAATTTGCATGTCATCTGCAGTGTTTCATCAATAATGACAGTTGGCTTCTTATCTGGGACAAACCTGAAGGTGTAGCCTATTTATTTATAAATGAAATCAATTTCCATCTAAAACCAGACCCAGATCATGTTAGATTCAGACCGTCCTTGGTTCACAGGCTCAGATGTAGTTTCTTAACTCATCAAAAATACCTATTAAACTATTAAATCCTCCTTCCAGTACTTGCGTATTTTTGGCAGAGACGAATGTAAAGGTAGAAGGCCACTAAATGAATTTTTTTTGCGAAACTAAGTCTGTATCAAGGAAGTCTATTACTGCTGGGCTTAAAAGACCAGTTAATATTTCACTGAGAGATTCTGTGCTCTCAGATGCCATTGATTGGTCTTTCTATTTGGCGTTGCTGTAGATTATCATCTAATTTAGAGGAATACAGTATGACTCAAAATTGACAGTTCACATTGAACTTTGTTTCGTAAACTGGTATTCCCCCAGGAGAATTAATATATATATGTATGTGTGTATATATGTATGTATGTATATGTGTGTGTGTATATATATATATCAGGTATATGTATGTATGTATATATTTATGTATATATGTGTCACGATGGCAGTCGTGACTGTTGTTTCCCTGTGTTGTGTTTACTTGTCTCTGTCTGTGTTGTGGGCGTGGCACATTTCCCTGGTCCCTCCTGGATAATCACAGATGAAGCACACCTGCCGTTCCTCAGCTCACCTGCCTTCCATCAAGTCATCACTCCAACTGCATATAAACCCTGGCCTTTCTCCCACTCCTTGTCAGTGTTTGTTCAGTCACTGTGGTAGTTCACGTTCAGATCGCCTTAAACTATTGTTCCTTGTGCTTCCTGTTGGTTTCCTGACTGATCTCTAACCACCGATCTTCTTGTGCTCAGGTCCACCACCATCTTCACCTCCTGCCATCTGCTTGCCTGCTCTCCACCAACCTCACCTCAGCCATTCCCTCCACCTCGCTATTGGACCCTCTCCTTCCCCTTTTATTTTCACGTCACAATAAATAATAATAAATAAACAACCAACCGTTGTCTGAGCCTGCATTTTGGGTCAGTACCTGTGTAACCATGACAATATGTATATATTTATACATATGTATATATTTTTGTATGTATATACATGCTTAAATATATTTAAATATATATTTTGCAGAGTTAAGTTTATTGCTGTTTTTTTGCCAACAACTTTTTTTGCGTAGCAGATTCAATCACCTTCCGCGTCACAAAGCGGAGAGTTATGATAACATTCAATAATTCTAATTTGTACACTCCCTTATGTTGCGTTCCCGTTGGACGCTGCCCTCACAAGTGTTTGGTCAGTTCAGCTTCAGTTTGAAGTCACCGATGCAGCGATTCAGCCTGCTGAGTAGACATTTGAATTATACTGTAACATGCAGTATAATCTGGGTTGTTGCTCGGTAACATTTTAGGTTGCGTGGCTGCTATCCAGGTTTTTTAGATGTTTTTTTTTTTTTCTGTCTTGTCTGTGAGGGCAGAAAATGTGTATACGTGTGTATGAGCAACAGGAATGGAATGGAACGCAGCCTCTGCTGAATTCATAAAAAGAAGCAGCAGTGGGAAGAACAAGGGTTATAGGGAAATAATATGGGATGGAGCAGAGATAAATTGTCACTATTGCTGCTAATTAAAGACAAACGAGGGGAGCGTGGATTGAGGGTTGGTTTTTTTTTTTTCATAGATGTAATGCCACTTTAGTGTAGCTTCTTTGTGACACTAGGGGGTGCTGCCGCTCCTCCTTTTACCTCATGTAGGGGGCCGTAGAGTCAGACGGACCCCAGACAGACAGACAGAATGAGAGGTGAGTTTGCCCAACCGGTCCACACGTTTTGTGAACTTGGAAAAGGCTTTCGACCGTATCCCTCGTGGTATTCTGTGGGGGGTGCTCCGAGAGTATGGGGTTGGGGGCCCTCTTCTAAGGGCTGTCCGGTCCCTGTACGATCAGAGTAGGAGCTTGGTTCGCATTGCCGGCAGTAAGTCGGACCTGTTCCCGGTGCATGTTGGACTACGGCAGGGCT
>NC_024315.1:16967760-16968396 GCF_000523025.1 Cynoglossus semilaevis
AAAAATCAAGTACATGTAAAAAAAATCAGTTAGCCTAAACACGACTTGAAATACTTGAATTGATGAAGTGATGATTTAACCATTCTTAATGGGGATGTTTGAAAACTCTGGTAGACGTGGATGATGGGGACATAATTAACATAATATTTGTATAATTCACACATTCTCATGTGATTAGTGAGGACCTCACAACAACATTACTATATTCTTATATATCACTAATAGCACAGTAGTAGTAGCAGAATTTATATTTGATTGATATTCTTTGCTATTTTTATGTTTGATTGAAATGTCACAGTGATTTTTATGTTAGTTTATAGATTAAACAGTGTAAAAAGAATTCAGTAGTTCATTATTGTATGCATATTTTTCAGCCCATATTTCCACTGTTAGAGCTAGGCTTTATGTTATTCTAACACACTCACACATATTTTTATAATCCACTTGTACACAATGACCTGACACTTACGCCCACTATAATGAAAACTACCACTAATTACTAATTGAACTTGAAATCATCAAACTCAGGCTTGAATTGCAGAACCTTTAATGACTTCAATTGCAAATAAACACTTAACATGTGAAGTCAAATGAACACCGGCACCCAGTTTACCAAGTTTTAAAAACATAAAACTT
>NC_024315.1:16968996-16969562 GCF_000523025.1 Cynoglossus semilaevis
GTAATGCGGTTGTAAACCCAAAACTGTTGACTTGGCTTTTTTTGGCTAGCACAATTTATGTGAAATTTGTAGAAATACATTTAAAAAAAAAAGTCAACCCATGCCAAGTTGAATTATCTGTTTGCTTTCGCAAATCCCTAAAAGTGAACAAAGAACCACCTCAAAGGCATTTAAAAAAAAAAATTAAAGAGCAAAGAAGATAGTCAGCTAACACCTAGAAAAGCTTAAAAAACAACAAGGCTTGACCCACACTTTCTAAAACTGACGTCTTCCAATTCTTTGTAAACTGAAAATACTTAGAGAAAACAAAAAACTAATTTCAATTATTTAAGAATGCATATATACACTTAAGCTCAAAATGAATATATATTTGGAGAAGAACTTAACAATTGAAGTCAAATTTATGTTTTAAAAACATAAAACTTGTACATAAAACTTTAAGACCTCTATTGGTCTAAGTAATTGTAAACAAACTGCAATACTCACACTACAGAGACTGTATTTGTGTACAAATGTTTCCATTTGTAGGCTGTAATGCAGTTGTAAACATAAAATTTCAGGTTCTG
>NC_024315.1:16969662-16972065 GCF_000523025.1 Cynoglossus semilaevis
ACTTCACAGGAAATTATACAAAATACATTTAGGTACATTTGTGCATATATTCCATATATTGTATATTTATTTTATATACTAGTTCACATAACATTCTTACACATAATTATACTAGTTCTGCTTATATATACATATAGGTATAATGTGGTATACTTTACTATACATACACATACCAACTTAATTTAGAATACCAATAGTATAACAAAAATATAATACTATATATTGAGATTGCAATCAACAACACCACACACCGCAACAATAATTACCTACTAATCTACTAACAATCTATCTATCTACTTTTACCAACAGACTAAACCACTAATATCCACTGGTCAGATTTCCCATATTCATTGAGAGTGTGCTGCTACTCATGTTTGTATTTTACCTATTTGTGTGTGTTTTATTGTTGTTTTGGTGCTGTACTGCTGCTGGAACTCCAGAGGAATTCAGAAACTTCTATATATCTATCACATGCATTTTCTTTTCTCTCACAGTCCACAGCCGTTGTCAGCTAATCCTGTCAAAACATTTTTGGTGTCCCCTGTGAAGAGCCAGTTATGGAACGTAACATGTGTCGTGGCAGCAATTCATGAGCGTACACTAGGGTCAACTGTGTCATGATTACACATTTACTCAGACAATTTGTCATACAATTAATCACAATATTACAATTATGCTTTTATTGGTTTCACAACACTGTGCTGTTGCACGATAACATAACTTTTAATGTCATAACATTGTTGCAGTATGCCAGTCTTCCCTTGTTTATTGTTTGAGTTCACCTTCACATTTGTTATATTTTCTGATGCTACTAAATGTTAGGGGCCTTCATATTAATTATTAGTGATATCAACTTATGACATCCCTGGTGAAGACACGGCAGCATACCGAGCTAAATGGCATCAAAGGATACAGTCACGGTCGATGCACCTCACAGCTCCCGTGTGTCCGTTGCAGGTACTGAGTACCACATGTTGGCCACCTGTGTAGGGAGACACTGTATATAATACATAAAGGCAACAAAGAAATCTATGTTGCACTACTTTCCTTTTAATCTGAATGAAAATACATCAATTCTACTGGCCTTAGTCGTGTCCCCCTTTCATGATTACAGTATGATTTTCATTACAGTATGATTTTCAAACTACGGAGCATATAGCCTTAGGTTTGTAAAACAATTGCAAGTCAAAACTAGCAGAGAATTACTCTGCTACTCAACTAGCAGAGTCGTATTGCCATTTGTAGCTCCACGTGGACATTCTATATTCTTGTCGTCAAACTTATTACTATCCTATAGTCATTGGTGGCACTTGTTAAGTGCAATCATTTCGTGTCACTCACTGGATTTTTTATGGTCTCCTTCTCCGTTGTGGTGGACCGTTCATGCCCTGCAGTAGGATGGGTTTCTGTACAGAAAAGCAATATTTGCAAGTTAATTTCATATTTTCAAAAAGGTGTATCAGCCTAACTCAAACTCCTGTCAAAGGCCAATTTCTTATTTACCACGACAACTCTATATTCACTATTTAGGACGAATCATTTTAACTTCCGACAAAAACGTTAGCTGCCGAGACACATATGCTAGCGTAAATTAGACTAACGGTCTAGACCGAACGACTACCATTTCAAACAAAATACAACCCACAATTGTTGTTTGTTTTTGTTTTTTTCAAACCTACCATTCAAAACAATAAGACGTAACCACAGTGCCCAGGTTTTTGACTTGAACGCTAACTGGAAGCCCAAACCGCTAACACTCCGCAACCGGAAATAAGGACCGTACACGTTTTCCTACTTTTCGTTATACAAACGTTCCAATATCAGCGCGCCCCCTACAGTTGACCGCTGACATTCACATTATTATTATTTTTTATTTGGTTTAGTCTCAGAACTGTTACTTTGATAAAAAAAAAGCGTGCTTTGACGATTGTAACAGAAAAGCTCATTGGTGAAAATCTACAAAAATAAATAATTTAAATACAAAATGCCTACCAGTTGTTTCACCATTGTATTTTTAAAATAGTTTTTTAGTTAATTGTTATTTCAGGTATATATACTGTATATATGTCATATCTATCTATCTATCTATCTATCTATCTATCTTGGCAGCGCTGCCAAAGTAGAGAATATGACCTTTCTTCCAATAACAAACTTCTGTACTGCATCATTATGTGATTAATATTCACATTTAACCCTGATAATACAGGTTATTAATACAACATGACTCTGTGGCGAAGATTGTATACAGGGGCTGGTACCGCCTGGCAGGTGGTAGCAGGCGTAGCTCTGGGGCACTGTGGTCAGTCATATGTCCAGACTTTCTGTATATATATTCAAGGATTAATTTTTCCTGAACAGCATGCCATTATATATATATATATATATATATATATATATATATAC
>NC_024315.1:16972272-17007411 GCF_000523025.1 Cynoglossus semilaevis
AAATACAGTGCGTGGTGATAGAGAAAAAGAAAAAAGATATCTATATATATATATATATATATATATATATATATATAAACTTTTGGTTAAAGTTGCAACCTTCTGTCATAAGACAGCAAAACAGTTAAAAAATGTTGATGTTTAATCAGGTCAAACAGTTGTCTTGCGGAGTCTAATCTAAGGCAGTTTAACATCACAAAGAAAAAGTGAAAAAAAAAACTCAGCAAAATACATTTATTGACAAAAACATTCATCTTATTTTGTCCTTTGAATTTTACACACAAAAATATCAAAATACTTTACAGGGTCTTTAAATCTTCATATTGTCAAATTTTTTGGGATCGATTTTCTACTGTACAACAACAACAACGTGCTCGTCCTTTTAGAAGCTCATTTCTCATCTTTTTTTCCCTTTTCTTTTAGGAAACAATGCATTTAGAATGATGCATAGTTTTTCACTTAGAATTTAGCGATGTATTAGAGAGACGTCACTGCATTTCATGCAAGTCATTTCAAATCACTCATTCAGAGCCAGGTTCTCACATGTGATAAAACAGGAGACACACAGTACGACATTCAAAACAGGGATTATCTTGCAAGCTTTAACTTCAAAGCTTAAAAAAAATGTATAAAAGTATACAACTCATATTCCACAAAAGGGGAAAAAAAGTACTAAAATAAACAATGGGCCCAAAGTGCCCCAGTGCAATGTGAGAAAGAAACAACGTGGAATAATCCTCTTCAGTTAACCTTGTGGACATGGATCTGGTAGGACTTGGGAGAGAAGACAGGGACACGGTGTCATGAATTCAGGTCTGACATGAGGAGACATGTTGACTACATGTCTCCTCATGTCTTTTATGAACATTATCCACTTCATCTCTGACTGTTTCCAGTTCCTCTCTAACCCTAACCCGGCCGCTGACAAATGTACAGTATATACTGTTTACATCACATGTATGGGAGATCAAGTTCAAGGCTGCAGAATGCAGATATAATGTGGTATAAATGGGCCTTTAAATAATAAAATACACAAATACAAATGGAGGAAGAAGTTCAAAAAACAGAGGAATCCTTAGGTCCTTCTATGCAAAGATACTTGGTGCTTTCCCAAAGTCAGGGATCCTTTAGGTGTACATTAGGTCAGTTGGTGTTTCCTAATGTTAAGGATCCTGTGAATCTCCACAGGTCAGCTCCTAAAGAGACGAGAAACAAGTACTGCTGACTTGCCGCTTGCAAGTTGTGTCAGTGTGTGCTGCTGTCAGCGGAGGTTCCTTCCTAATTCCAGAAAAGCATGACTAGACAGAAGTGGGCATTATCCTTCCTTACACTGACGTGAGTACATTGGGATACACTGTATATGCACATATAATTAAATTGAACACATACAAAAAGACAGGAAAGTCCTTGGATGATCAGGAATCTACAGACACATACTGTGTCCTAATGAAGTACCCTAATACCTAGTACCCTAATAATACCTGTTTTTTTTAAACAGGTATTATTAGGGTAAAAAAAACCCAAAACTATTTAACTTAGTACTACAATATGGTACTACGCACATTTTGATTGTAAAGGTTCTCAAACTAAGTTGTGTAACTCTGATCAAGCCCAGTAGGTGACAATAATGCACCCCAAAGTTTGGTTGCCAGCTGCAATAAAACATACTTTGATTCTTACAGTGAAATTACTTCATGGAACATCGAAGTTTTGTTCTTCGAACAAAAAGTTTTGTTTTGTTCGAAGTTTCATGTAGTACTGAAATGTGTTACATAATCTCATGTATTCTTACACTACACCAGGACACAGGCGTGTGTAGATTCCTAATCATCCAAAAACTTTGCCGTTTCCTTCAGAGTTTTATGAGGCAACATCCTCAAAGCACCTTACTGCAGCCACGCCCACTTGGCTTGTCTACAGTACAATGAACCCTCCTGTCTGGTCTATTTCTGACACCACTGTCCTTCCATGCTGGCTCTAACAAACCATAACATCTAAAACACTCAACTCTGTGCTGCAAAAAGATGTGAAACGTCAAAAAGAGAGGTTTCAACTTTTTTTCTGTTTTCATACCTTTTTTACAGACTGATCGCTAGAGGCAAAGTTCTACTGTCTCCAAGTTTGAATGAAGGTCCAGTGTGTAATACAGTGGTCAGTCAGACAGACTGGTCTGTGTCTCCTACAGCTTGATGGACCAGGATGATCATTTCATCTTTGTCAAGTGTCTCGCTGTGTCAGGGTTTTAAACATGACTCATTATCATAACACAGTCAGCTGACATTGTTAGGACTGTTATCTCCATGTAAAATTCAACATGAAGTTCATCTCCACCAACCTGCAGAAAAGAGCAGACTGACACTGATAGAAACATTCCTGTTCTTTTTTTAAAAAAATAAATTATTACATCTTAGAACTTGTTGACTAAAAGGCATATCTAAAGGATTTCTTACACACTGGACCTGTGGAGTCTGGTTCAATCTCTCTACACCTACGTAAGCAGTTAGATCTGTTTTCAAACATGGCTGTGCACGTGATGACGACAGACACACCAGCTGACTGCAACTATGTCGAAGGCAAACATTTACATCTATGTTGGACTGTGTAGACTGTATTGTGACATGTTCCTGTGAGACCTTGTCACTTCACTGAAGCAAATATAACCGAGTCTAACTGCATCTTTACACACACACACACACACACACACACACACACACACACACACACACACACACACACACACACACACACAACAAAACACAATAGAAATAGTTTGACACTGCTCCACAGTTATTCACACACCTAAAGTGTGGGAATCAACCCTTCAACTATCAAAAGTATAAATGGGTTCAGGAAGATTGTGTTCACTTTAGCCGAGTACTTAATGACCCCAGATATATAAAAGACGAGCAAAGAAAAAATACGCCAGCAGAGGGAGCCTTTGAGCTCCTAGTTTCCTCTGTACATCTACAATCATTAAGGCATTATTCTTCTATTCAGTATTGCTAAAAGACTCAGGATTCACATGACGTGAAATGACGCATCAACGGTATGTAAGGAAGTTTTTCAAAAGCTGACACTTGAGGACAGAGTGCAAAATACTCAGATAAATCAAAGACCTGTCAAGTCCCTGGTGGCATAGTTAGTACCCAGCATCTTTTATAAAGGCTGCAGTGTTGAGGGGTAATATGCTACTAACATGCAAAGTGCTCTCTTGTTTTAAGAGAAACAAATATATATAGATATGCTAAGGTTTTTTTGTTGTTTGTTTGTTTTGTTTTTCAAAAGTCAGAATGTTCCAAATGTTTGGTTTCATTTGCTTAATCTCGCAGCAACATCTGTCTCTGGTGGAGGACGCTGCCTCTTGAAAGTCAATAAAAAAGCAGATAGTAAAAAGTAAAGAACAAATATTCATAGAATTTCCCTCCATTGGAATAAATATGAAACCATGGACAGCAGGTGGCAGAAAAGTCTGAGGTATTGACTAGCTTATAAAGGGAAAGGTCATAGCTGTTGAAGTGTGGTTGTAGGAGGTGATCACCACTTTATCACATCTTAAATAGTGAGATCAGAAACAATGGAGATGAGAGATCAACTGTTCATGGTATTCACCCTCAGTTGAAGCCTTAGGTTCATGAGTCAAGTATAGTTCCATGGACCAAATTTAGGATTATTAAGCACCTCACACAGCCACACTTCAAATCTGCCATCACCTTCATGACAAAAATACCACTTGACCACAAAGTACGGAAGTGAATGTACAACTAGGCTTAACAAAGTCTGTCAGGGGCTGCAAGATAAATAAGATGCAGACAACAAGTGGGCCAGACCTAAAGAGAAGAAGGAGAGAACAAATGGAGGACGGCAGGTGAGAGAGTTTCACTCTGATTCAAACCAGGTAGAAAATACAGGTGGAGTAAGAGAAATAAAGTCTTTGCAGCCCCCCGAAGGGAGGAGTAGGGACTGCAGCTTCAAAAGCAGCCCCACTGGACTTATTAACAAAAATAGTGCAATTTTAAGAGAGAGCAGAGAAGTCATGTTCTCTGAAAGCTGCCTATTCACAAAAACCCTATAAAAGACCACTGATAGAAAGAATTCCTAAAAGGTCACCTCATGGCCGCGCCGTACCGTCATACATTCATAGAAGAGCATTAAATATCACGAGAGAGAAGAAGAAGAAGTAAAGAAGTTCAAAAGTCTTCAGAATGTTTTTTTTACGTGGGCGTGTGACGCCTGAGATCTTCGTCTGATTGGCCCCTGTGTTATTGAAAACTCCTTCATCCACTCTTGTCTCCACTCTTCTCTCCAGCAGCCTTGAGAAGAAAAGAAAAAAATAGTTAGATGACCTGTACAACTGGTGGCTGATGGGACACAGGTGGTACATGACCAACATAAATCTACATGATGTAAATATATATATAATATAAATAGAGAAAAACCTTTTAGAGCCAATGTGAAGAGAACTCAGAGACTGTGGTCTAAACAGCTGAGGAGCCTTCATTTACCCGTCATGCTTAGTTTCTGCTGAAGGTGGATGTGGAGCTGGACACGCCCTGAACTATTGGACATTGCGTCTGAGCTCAAACCTCCGGGATTTTTCTACACAAACATAGACAACGTTGTGACATCACTGCTCACCCCGCTTTTGTGAAGTGCGTTGTCCTGCACACCAAAGAGCCCGCCTCCCCCTCCCTGCAGAGGTGAGGCTGTGGCTGAGGACAGTAAATTGGGCGACTGGGTGATCATGGGTGAGTTGGGGGTGGATGTGAGAGCTCCCGTCAGCGTGAGGCGCTGTAGTTCCCTCTGTCTCTGCTGCTGCAGCATCTGACACACCAACACCTGCTGCTCCTGGGGGGAGTGGAGGAGCTGGATTCAGTTTCACAACTTGTCTTAAATAAACTGACAGTGGTGAAATCTAAACTTTTTATGGCCGACTACTTTAGCTTTTGAACCATTTACAAAAACTAAACTCATCAACTGATAGCACAAGAAAAGTGAGGTGGGTTTACAGGAGTGAAGTTTTGTGAAGCGAGGAACTGCTGGAGCTGCTGCTGCTGCTGCTCAAGAACAAACTGTTTCTGCTGCTCAGAGAGGAGGGTTGACCTGAAACACAAAGACATTAAAAAAGTCTGCTTTAAAAACAAACATTTCCATTCCACAACCTCACAAATATTGAAAGGACTTGTACTTCAGCTGACTGGGTTCTAGGTTGTGAAGAAGAGGCTCTGGGTACGTACGGGCTCATATTCTTGGACAGCTGGAAGCTCTGGACCAGTGCTTGTGGGTTGAGGGGCGGAGGTTGTGGCCGGAGTGCAGGGAGTGTGAGCTGATGCGTGTTCTGAGCAGGAGACTGGATTACTCCGTTCAGACTCCCCAAAACACCGTTCATACTCAACTGAGGACTTCCTGCCAGAGATGCTATCAATCCACTGACCCCGCCCAGAGAGGAGCTGCCCGCCTGACTGACGATCGCGCCCAGACCGTCGCTCAAACCTCGACTCAGTCCGTTTGAGGCTGGCTGGCCAAAGGAGGCGGGGCTCTGCTGAGGAGGAGGGGTGCTTTGGAAGGAAAGGGACGAGCTGCTGCGGGATGGACTCCCAGAGTGGAGCTCCTGGAATGAAGAAGAGTTCACTGGCTAACATACTCAACAAGTACTTTTTAACATCAGTACTGTAATACTGCTGCAGGGAAATGACTATGCAGTAAAGTCCTTGATTTACCTCTGACAGACAGGTCTGGGATACAAACTGGCAAACTATTATTAGGCCCTTGGCCTAGTGTTGAACATGCACAGGTGAACCATGGGAGTTCACCAGCCAGTCTTACCTCAGATGAGGTAATGAAGGAAGTGTCATTCAGGAAGCAGTTTTTGGACAGAGGGCTCTTGTTGGTGCAGAGACCTGAGGTGAGGAGAGAGAACACAAAGAACTCCATTCCACTGCCATCCTCACAGAACCTCAGTCCAATATTTTAACAAACAGATATTCCAAGACTCTGACCTTGGCTGGGTGACAGGAAGTTGACATGCATCGAACCATGCAGTGATGCCTGCGCTGAATGGACATGTGGAGGAAAAGGTACGGCCAGCTCTGTGTTCAGGAGCTGCAGCCGCTCCTTCTTGGCCGTTAGACTGAGGATCTGGTCCTGAAGACGCTGGTTCTCTTGCTGGAGGGAGTGAAGCGACTGAAGCATCTCCACAACTAGACAGAACATGAAAGAGAGGTGGAAAGTCATCATGCTGCTCTGTTAAATTAGCAGACCCACACCCACACCCAGACACAGGAAGGTCACTAGACAAAATTCTGTTTTGGCCGAGTGGAATTTGAATGTTCTCCCAGAGAACCAATGTGTTTGGTGTTTTTAAAGCTGAATGACTTTTAGCTTTTTTTCTTTTCTTCACAGTGACTCACGGTTGACTCCCATTTCTCCATTGCCATGTTTCTCCAGCAGGAGCTCGATGTGGCAGCTGGCCGCAGGGACATTCTCAGGATGGGCTCGGACTACAGCACCCAGCCCGTCTCTCTGGTCAAATAAAAGTGGAAGACAACTCATGGGAGACCTGTGTGCAGAGACAGGGGAAACAAGAGGAAATCAGAAGAGTGAAGTGGCCATGGCTGTGTGAAAATGAGAAAAACTCTTGTTCTCCCTGTTGCTGAAATACGTTTGATGACTCAATCTTTTTCAACAACAAAGATAAGTGAATGCTAAAAAAAACTCACTGTGAGGACAGACTCTCTCTGGGTGAGTTCCCCTGACATGGAAAACGACAGTCATCCAGGTCTGACTCTGAAATCAGGGAAAAAATAATCATCAACTTGAATGGATTTCAGACAGTTCAGAAGTTTAACAGGGTTTTTTTAACTCTTCTTTTAAATGATGAGCGATAACAATGTCTTCTCACCTGGCAGTGAGGTCTGGGCTTGGCTCAGTAGTGGTGGCAGTGTTGAAACAGTGGAGAGACAGCTGGAGAAAGGCTGGGTGGAGCTCATGCTGTAGGAGGTGCTGGAGCCTACATGAACCTGTAACAGAGTGGACACCAACAAGTGTCAGTCATCTGGACCGTGTAGATGGGATACATGTGTACGTTACTGCTGTCAATTTTCTGGTTGTTTCAGGGGCTTATGGTTTGAAGTTTTTTGTTGTTAACCTATTAAAGTTTACAGCCATGTTTGTAGACCCTAACTGTTTTCATGTTTTCAATTATATATATTTTTAAATTTTGTCCAACAGTGGAATAATTAAACTGATTTGTTATTTTCTGTTCAATGACAACAGCAGGTTTGTAGGAACTGCTGGAGGTCAAAGGGTGAATTTGCAGCCTTTTCGCAGCACTTGAGACTATATGAAGTGTCATTACTGTGTGACCCAGTAGGTTGCTGTACATGTTGACTCTCTGCCCTGTAGTTAGCAGCTGGTCACAGGTGAGTAACATCATCACTGAACCTGTTTCCCTGACTCCTCAGTACCTGTGTGTTTGAGACGGTGTTGACCGGTGGGAGAGAAAGTGAGGAGACGTGGGATGGGAAGAGTCCTGAGGAGAGAGGGGTGCTACACATGCCCCCTCCCAGAGACAAGGAGGTGCTACACACCTCACCACCCAGTGAGAGAGCGGTGCTACAGACACTGTCGCTCAATGTGGGGGGGTCCTTGAGGTTGGAGTAAATACCTGCAAATGCAGAGGAAAAGCTGTCAGTTTAGATGATCTGAGCAGAACTACAGCCTCTCAAACACAACACACAGCCTCTCAAACACAACAAGAGCAACAGAAGAGAATTTAAGCATTTTTCCAAAATTAGTCTGGGCTTTGAACAAACATGAAAGACAATGAAAAGACAATGAAAAAAAGACAATGAAAGATCATTAAATGAACAGGACTGTCCTCAGTGTAAAAGAAAAAACATTCACGATGATCAGTTGTTTCTCCAGTTAACCAGTCTTATCCACAGATTGGACATTGTTTGAGGTCCCAGACACCTAGTATCATACGTCTTATACTGTTTTGTATTCTATTTGGTTTCTTTCTACTGTAACGAACAGATACTATTTCTCTACTGAGCTGCAGACACTGGTGATGGAAACTTCTGAACACAACTAAGTCACCAAAGTGTAGGTAGATACACTTTTTATATAAACACACAGGAAACTCGAGGGCAACCACACATCTACACACACACGTTCACACACACACGTTCACACACACACACGTTCACAAAGACTAACCAGAGCCAAGCAGTGAGTTTCCACGACTTGTGGAAAAACTGCTGACAGAGGAGATGAACGAAGTCGAAGAAGCAGAAGATGAAAAGGCAGAGGAAGAGGTGGGAGGTAGCATAGAGGGGAAGACAGGGTGTGGGAGGGAGGAGGGGCTTGTGTAGAGTGAGGAGGTTAAGGCAGGTGGAGGAGGTGCTGTGTGGTGATGTTGCTCCTCTTCCTTCCTGTCTCTGTTCTTGCTGCCCCGTGGGCGCCCGGGCCCGTGGCGACTCTTCTTGCCACCGCGGTGCCTCCTTTCACGGGGGAGAGGTGGAGGTGTGGCTTTGTCCTCTGTGTCTGCCTCCTCCAGGATGGGGGGTGCACTCAGTGGAGATGGCTTGCAGAGCAACTTCGGGGGCTTATAGTCGGCTGAAGCAGAGGACGAGGAGGAGGAGGAGATTTTGCGGATCTTACTGCTGCTGCCCAGCCCTGAGGTGGAGGTGATGCGCATGATGGAGCCAAACGTGGAGATGGTGACCTTGTTTTCAAAGGGGCTGGAGTTGCCCTCTGACCTGTCATGACCCTGGGATCCTGCTCTTGGGCCATCAGCAGGAGTCAGTGCTGGTGGCTTGTGGTACTTGGTATCCTCCTCCTCCTCTTCTTCCTTTTCCTCCTCATCTTCCTCCTCCTCCTTCTCCTCTTCCTCCTCTTCTTCCTGGACTGCAGGCCTCCTGTGACGCTCCTTACGCTCCTCTCCACTGTGATCGTTACCACCTCGGTCAGATTCACGCTCTAGTCGGGTTGAAGATGAAAACTGATGAAAGTCCTGAGCAGAGGACAGAGAGCCCCCTACAGGAGAAGAAGAAACACCAAGATTAAGCACCAATAGACAGACAGTGCCGGGACATGTGACTGTCAGAAACAGAAGGTCAATCAGTAATAGAGGCTGGATTACATGAGTCGTCAGAGAGAACTGGTCTTAAAAAGTTCAATCAAAAACTACACACCACCCCAGACCTCCTGTCCACATCTCATCCTGACCCACTGTCTGGGTACAAGCTGCCATCAGTTCATTATACAATCAAGATTTGAAGAGTTAGGATGAAACAGTAATTTACTAGAATCAAGATCAAGTAATGAAATATATAGAAAATGTATAAATATATAAAAATGTAAAATACATTTTTAAAGGTGTCAATAATTCAGCACCATAACCACTGGGTTATGGTAACCACAGCAGTAGAATCCCCAGAACATGTCAGTGACAACTCTAGTACTGCAAACTACAGACAGATCTCAGACAAACTGACGTTCTCTATTAAAGGGAGCCATAGTGACCTATGATCTACAACGTCTGTGTGTGTCTGTGTGTGTTTGTGTATTTCTCATGTTGTTGTTGTTTTCACTTAATTTTATCTTTGAAAGACTTTGAAGTTTGCTACAACAGTAGAGAATTAGCAAATTGTGTGATCAATAACTACTACACAAAATTTGTAACAATACTGTACATGTTTCTCAGTAAAGGCTGTCTGTAGTCAGTGCTTTGTTTTAACATTAACTTCTGTAAAATCCAACTGATTCAAACACACGTTTGTACCTCATGTCACTTTTCTATTGAATTCTATTGAATTGTGATTTGAATTATCTTTGTGGCTTGTCAAGAAGGATCGACAATTATTTATTTTTTACTTATGTACGTGGCTCATGTCCTGTATGGATACATGATATTATGGAGCGTACACACAGTGATCTTGTTTTAGTCCTTTGTCTTACATTGTCCACATGTCTGTTTTTTGATGACTTGCTGCATCAAAAACCTCTGAAGTGGGCCTGTTTCCTACCTGTGTTAAATGGACTGGAGGAGCAGGAAGAGGAAGAGCAGCTCTTGCCAGTACTTCCTGTCTTTTTACTGCGGTGACTGTGACTGTGTGAGCTCAGCTTCTTGGATTTACCCTCACTGTCTTTGCTGCTGTGGTGACTGGAAGAGAGCTGTCCACAGGAGCAGAGAGGAAAAAACACAGAATAAGGACTGTCAAAACAGAAATCAATACTTCAGGAGTCATAGAGCAGATCGTCTGTCTTATTCACTAACACCAACTCTTTAGAACCTGAAAACCAAAGCTGTTCCTCTAAGCTGTTCATTTCTGATCCCTTCAATCCTCTCAACTAAACCTCAGCATCTTCATCTCTTGAAGCCTGCTCCTTTACACAGTACCACTGTCAACCAAACACCAGAGAAGAGCTCATAGCATCCTAGTGACCATATGGTCAGGCATCAGCTGTGGTTGGAGGTTCTTACCTTTTCTACGCTGCTTGTTGTCACCGATGAACACAGACGATCAGATGACTTCTTGTGTCGCTCTTTCTGACGTACTTTGTCCTTGTGACTCTAAAAACCAAAAAAATAAATAAATGTCAAGTGAATAAAAACAGGAGAACAAGACAAGACTAAATAATTTTCTTTTTACACATTTCACATTTTTCACCTTTCTCTGCCTGTGGTGGTGGTGTTTGTCTTGTGAAGGAGAGCTGGAGCGCCCCCTAGAATGACTGAAGGAGCTACTTGAATTTTCACTGGAGCGTAACTTCTTTTGCTATTACAAAAAAAAAAAAAGTCAGAAAAAAGCGTTTGTGTTCAGTCTCAGTAGTGGGGGCACTGGAGCCTACAATGAATGAGATTGTTTCTTTAACCAATCCGATTTTGAGTTCTTTTGAGTCTAGCTGGCCCAGAGTTATGTTGACGATTTGTGTTATTTGATTGGATGGTCAGAAAAGACACAGTTTCGAATATAACAAACTGCATCTAGCGACTTGCAGGATCAAAAGTTTTCTCTGTGTCCACTGCTCCACTGTCCAATGAACATTCTCAGCCTAAAGTAAATTGACTGACTGCAGACGTCAACCTGGTCTGGCTAACATTAAATGTTTAGACCAGTTGGATGGCTATTGTTAAAAACACCGTAATAACTCCAACAGAGCACATGCACGTTTTACCATTTTGTTATAGTGATGCTTGCAGTAACCGCAGTATTTGACGTTGTCTGCCTCTGGTCCTTCCTCTTCACACAACAGACCAGCCATCTGAGCACTGAGGAGAGGTCACAGGGTCAAAACTTCAAATTATCTCCCTTGTAGTAATTGTTTTTAACATTTATTTGCAGTCAGAATCAGTCAGGTTTGGACAGTAACAACACTGTTCAAAACACAGACAGCTTGAAGTTTATCGTTAGCAACTGAATACAAGTATTGAATTGGAGGAAAGTTTAGATTACTGCTTTACAATTTATAACTTGTATTTACATCACCTCCCAAAAAGGCAAAGATTATTGATTTAAATCAAAACATATGTAAGATTTAAAAAAAAAAAAAGTTCTTCCAAGTATTCCCCAGGGCATGAACACACTTTTGAACACATTTGACTTAACACTTACCAGGTGACATGAAAGGCCTGTCTGCAGCCTTGTCTATTGCAGGTCATGCAGGCTCCACATGCAGCCTTACTCTCCCTTCCATGGTCCTCACAGATGTAACAAGTCTGGTGACAGAGGAGGGATGGGGGGTGGGTGGGGGCAGGAAGTTGGAACAGTTTTATATGAGGAACAACTTCCCTCAACTTAATCCACTCAACAAATCCTTCAGTACGTCTCCAGTGATTTGTGATTATGGCCCATAAGGTGTGTTTTTAATAACAGCACTGACAAGAAATAAGTTGACTTTTATAGTTACAGACTGAGAGCAGAAGACGGAAGACCCGTCTGCCGCCGCCCCGAGGGTGACCAGATCCAAATCAATACAATGTGGGTCACGTTATGAGGTCATGGAGTGGAACCAAATTTTGATTAGTCTTGATTTGAAAATGAATAAATACAAGTGCCCACTGTGTCTACATCATTATCAACTTTCATGAGTGGAACAAGTTGGTTCCATAGTGTAGTGGTTAGCACGCCTTCCTCGGAAGCAGTGAGCAAAAAGTGCTGGGTTTGACTCCCGGAGGAACCACTTGCTGGGGGCAGCCTTTGAACAGCATATCTGCTGTTAACACAATAATTTCCCAAATATGGGATCAATATAGTACAATTTTATTTACTGCATATAGAAGTATAACAGCGTATGTGTGTATGACTTAAATTCATTCATATTATTAATAATATGATATATATAAAATAATAATAATGAATTAATATTAATATTAAGTCTAAGCAGCTAATTTTGAAACACATTTGGCAGATTATAAAAAATCTACTTAGTATGGACCAAAATCTACTTTTTATAATATTTTCCCTTTGACAATGAATCACTAAAAATAACAGGAAATAGTACTAAATAGTGATTTTTTTTTAAATAAACAAAAACCATGTGTCAAAGGACAGAAAAACACTGATGGACACTGAACACTCCTACATTGTTAGGATGAAAATGTTCAAACTGCTGCCATAGATGGTTTGAGAGAGTGGTGAAGGAACCATCAACTGTACGTCAAGCAGAAGAAACCATCAGTCAACAGAGAAGACAGCAACTCTTAGCGGCCACGGTTGTCATGGGTTCAGACAATACAGACACAGTAAGCCCCGTCCACCACCAACCTCCCATGTGACTCACTCGCATTCACACCTTGACCTGGGTGAACACAACTTCCTGTCATGATGCAAGGGTGTGGCCACCCTGGTCCACTGTTGTCACTGCAATGCATTCAGGTAACTACTGGCAGACTCTGCCATCAGTGAAGAAACCTCTTTGATGAGGAGGTGAAACAGGCCAGAACAGCCGTCTTCTCCTGACCTGCTTCAGAGAAAATGTCCTGGACCACCGAGGACCTCCACAGATACAGTATGTTAGTTTAAGGAACACAGGAACACCCCATCAACACACACACACATATATGTTGCGTGAATCAAACATCTACAGTAAGTTTCAGATGTCAGAGAAGATGATCCACACACATCTCCAACATTACTTCTTCCCTGGTCGATGGACTGGTTTTATGTGGCCAGAGATGTTCTGCATCTGTAGCTAATCTTCTACATTTAATACATCTTCATTCCAGCTGCTGTAGAAACAACAACATCTCAGGATCAAGATGGCTGCTTACGTAGATCAACACCCTTGTCTGGACCACACAAGCTAATTCTACAGCTGCAAAATCAAAAATACCCAAAAGAAAAAAAACACAACCCGATTAAACACAACGCCTGTTAACAACGTCTCCAAAATCACAGACACCGGAACGGAACCTGACTCCTCTCTACTGTCACTCTGTGGTAGATACAGATGAAAGGCTTTTTCTAAGGGAGTGCAGCCACAGCTTTACTGTAAACCATTGGAAGGACAACAGATGGAGCGTTCAAACAGAAGACAGCTTTCATTTTTAACTCTGACTGGTAGCCAGATGTAAAAAAAAAAAAAGAGAATAGTTCATCCAAGAACCTTTTTTACATTTTATTTTAAAACAAATTTCACTTGTCATCTACACATATTCTATGTGTATTCTAATATATTCTATATCAATGAATTATCCTAAGGATGTCATTTGATGTCATGGTGGTTCAAAGGCTCTCTACTGAGAACTGGAATATCACAAAATCTGGAACGTCACAAAACCAGGAACATCACCAAAAGAAAAACCAGTCCTGCTGTTCCAGCCTCACTGTCAGCTTTTTTTCACACCTGGAGATATGTATTTTTCATTTTTATTTGTCATCAACACTGACTGCATACAGCATTGGTTCCAAAAGTGGGGCACAGAGGGGGCGCTGCAAAAGGAGTTTAGCAACAACTGGTATGAAAGAAAATAAAAATAAAGAAAACAATCTATGAACTTCAGAAATGTCATTTTTACATTTTGTACCAAACCAGGATCAGACTCTCAGAATATGACTTTCACCATGTGCATGGACAGATATTTGAATTTTTCATAATTCTTTCCTCAGGCTGAAAACAAATAAAAACCTATAAAAACCTGATGAGCTCTTCTGCATCCTCCTCAGATTTTCCTCAGTCAGCAGGACTGTCTGACTGACTGGTGGAGGGGGGAGGTGGAGGGGGAGGTCGGAAGAGGCCTAGCAACAGGTGCGGGACAAAGGAACAGCAGGCTCTTTACCTTTTTTCACTACAGCCCACTCTGATTTGCCTCCCACTTCCACTCCCCACCCTTCACATCCTCCGCCTCCACTCTCTGTTCCCCCTCTGAGGATTTTGGCAGTGTAATGAAAGAGCGGAGACACAACCACACGGCGTGTGTAAAAGGAAGAGTGGCTTCTCCAGCTCCGGCCGTCCATTGTTACTCTGTCTAGGAATTCAGGCAGCCAAAATGTGGATGAATGGCTGTGACTGGGGGGGGGGGGGGGGCTGAAGCTGCATGTGATTTACTGTAGCTGACACAGTAATATGACACCCCGCATGCAAAGACTCACATGTGTACATTTATATGCAGGCACGCACACTCACACACACACTGGCCAGTGACTGGCTGCTCAGTTCAAAGAGTCCAGTATTGATTTCTGACTAATGTGGCGGCTTTTAGAGATCCTGCCTCATGTTGGATTCACTGCCCACTACTGCTGTAGTACTGACTCAGACTGTACACACTGTACACACAGAGAACAAAAGAGTAAGGGTTGATGTGTGACTGGACTGAAGCAGTTAGTAGTTAGTCTGTAGTCAAACCAAATGGAAATAAAGGCATCGAAGTGGAAGGTGTGTCCACAAACAGACAACAATGGGAAAACAGTCCATGATCTGAGGTTTGATCTCGATATACAAAGCCATCCTAAAAACAGCCATTTATTATCAGCCTTCCTACAGTAGGCTCATCAGAAGCACAAGCACACGGACAGACACCTTTCACACCTGTCTTCACACCTACAGACATGAGCATCATCAACCTTTACTCTTCCAAACGGTGTGATGTTGCATGCTTCTGAACCTACACGTCACTTTCTTCACACAGGAGTGTCATGCATTTAAACAATAACTCCACTATGGACTTCAAATCTCTCCTGCTGTAAGAACACTAAACACTGAAGACTTATTGAAGCTACACTGCATCCAGTAGGGCTTTGACTGGGGATCAGTGATATGGTCTAAAAATGTCTTTTTGTCTTTGATGATTTTATAACAAAAAACAAGCAGTAAATGCTTAACAAGAATACATTAATGATCAGATTAAATTTTTTATGTGTAAATAAAGGTCTTAAAAATAAAAATGTTCTTCCTCCATTTTCTCAAATATTTATTGTGTTGTGAATATTATAGTAAGTTAATCATTTCTATGTCACTTAAATCTACTGTAGTTTTTTATTAACTTTTTGAATTACAGTATGAATTGAATATTTTTATATTTTTATTTACCATAATAACCAATATTGTGTCATTCTATGACTTTGATAGAATATATCCATATATCATAAATATATCGACTCAAGTACTCAAGGACTGTAAATTACAGACCTTGTCGTCAGACCTTTGTTTGAAGCCTGTGTGTTAATTACAAAGCTACAAACCTCTGATTCATATCAATGGAAACAAACGTGTTATTTCAAGTCATTCAAGACTCTTCCTCTGCATCTTTATTTTCCAAGCACTGGGAAATAAAGGGCTGTTCTAATAAACAGTGTCAATGGCTCACTGTAACCTCCTTCATTTAACCCTGCTGAAAATCTCCCACATTTCCCAGAATGACTTTCATCAACCTCCAGAGAGTACAGGACGTGTAGGTGGAGGGAACAGCAGTGACGTGGAGCTCAGCTCTTCACCCATTAAAAAAAAAAGAAGATCTTCCCATAGGTTTAAAAAGTGTGTCACATTTTTTCTTTTTTATCTTTGGAACTTTGAGAGAAAGAGTTTTCTATCTTCTATACGGTCATATGGTTGTATAGATTGGATCAGTGGTTACATCTTGAGCAATTTAAAAAAATAAAATAAAAAAAAAAATATATATATATATATATATATATATATATATATATATAGAGTGTGTGTGTGTAAGGGAAAGCAAGGGAGGTTTTAGTTTATTACCTTCAAAATTAATGGTCTGTTTGGGAACCAGAGTCAAATTTCAGAATGACATTGCGCGTGTGTGTTTATCAGTACCTTGATGTATCTCTCATGTGGGACATACTGCAAGATGATGGGCTCCATGGTGAGGACATTGGCAAACTGCACCTCAGGGATATACAGTGCACAGACCACGTGGGCCCAGCCTGATGGAGGAAGATGAATCCACAGATCAGTGATGACAGCAGGAAAAAGTTTTGTCCTGGTTTGTGTAGGTTGGAGTGACTTACCTCCACTGTCTGTCCTCTTGAGGGCTCCATCTTTGTGGGGGCACAGCTCACACCTCTGGTGGCAGAGCAGAACAGGAGAGATTTAATCAGCAGGACTCTGGACCCACAGTTGTGTTCTTGTGTTGTTTTGGCTGGTTACACTCACCACACGCGCCGCCCTCTCCTGTGACTCACACTTCCGACAGAACCACGGGCCGGTGGGCACTTGGACGATACCGTAACACGCTGAAACACAAACAGACATTTCCAGTTGCTGGAAAAAAAAATCTTCATCATCTAAACCGTCATCAGTGAAACAGGTCAGGTCAGTTTTCTTTGTTGTCCCCCAAATATACACTTTTTTTTTTCTATGTGGACTACAATCATCATGACCAAATACAATTGTTCCAAATCTGGTTTGTAGATGACAATAAAATAAGACTTAGAACAGTTTGACTTCCTTTTCTGTCACAACTCATGTTATTTTATGGCTGTCATCTGATGTAGTATTTAGGAACCTGAGTCATAACAGAGCAGCCATGATCAACTGATCATCATTACGATCACAGTTGATTAACATTCCTCAGTGAGGGCAGCTTGAAGACGGATGGAATGTCTGTTGTTCCGGATGACATACCTGTGGAGGTGTGGAGATGTGGAGATGTTCAGAGGAGAGAACAGTTTCAACCAGGTTGTTTAACACAGTTGGGAGACTGAGATGATGTCTAATGAATGGGCAAAGAGTGTACTGGTACTGATTGTCAAGAACAACAGTGATGTGCAGAGCTGTAGTAACTACAGAGACCTAAAGTTGAATAGTCAAACAATGGAGGTTGTGGCGCTTTGGCCCAGAGGCAATGTCTCTGTCATTGGTGTGAAACCCCAGGGTTCACCTCCTGGGCAAGATCGACCCAGTTAGAGTGGGTGGCGACTGGGGTGGCCCCGTGACCTGGTAACGGGTAAGCGGATGAGAATGGATGGATGGACAATGGAGGTTTGGGTAAGAGTTACAGCAGCAAGGCTGAGACGAAAGGTGAGGATCAGTGAGCTGCAGTTTGGTTTTATGTCCAGGAAAGAAAGTTTCTAACAAGGTGGAACTGTGGTACTGTATGACACAATCAGAGGAAGCAGAGAAGTACTATGTGTGAGGGTTGTGCAGAATATGTATGAGAGACTGAGGGACAGTCGTTAGGTGTGCTGTCAGAATGAAGGATGTGTTCATGGTAAGGGTGGGGTTACATTGGGAGTCACTGGGAGTCAATGACAGGATTAGAACTGAGGAGAGAAAGTGGAGATGTTGCACAAAGGATGTTAGTAACGAGTTGCCAGGAAGGAGGAGAAGAAGAATGCTCAGTGAAGATTTGTGGATGTTATAAAAGAGGTCAGGATGTGGATGGAGTAAAAAAAAAAGAGGCAGGAGATAGTGTAGGTGGTGGAAGATGATCTGTGACAAACCCTGAAGGCAACAGCTGAAAGTAGAAAAGTTAACATTTCAAAATATATGAATAAACAAACCAAAAACAAACAACTTTTTATATTGTTGAAACAAAGACCAATAACAGCAGACATACTAACCTGGTTCTACTGGTGACTAATCCAAATGATGGAATCATTAATATGGAAAACAAGACGGACTGAATCTGACCTTTTTGGACCACTTTAATAATATGGCAAATGTGAACAGCATGAACTGATTTAGACCACTCCCACATCACTCTCATTTGAAACACTTTTACAACATGGTCAACTCGTATACTACTGAGCAGTCTAGTACCAACTGTAGACAGAACATCACAAATGAACAGCACAACAGAATAATACGTTTTGGGCTGTCCCATGATCTGAACAGTTCCAGTTCAAATTTGAAAAACAAACGCTTAGTGAAGTGGAGTAATGAAAAGTGGGTCAGATGACAACATTGAACTCCATTTATTCCAATAAAAGCTGTTCACACACTTGAGAACAGAAAGCGGTGTCTAAAATAGCAGACTCAGGCCACATTAGTTTTACGTCGGAACCACACTAACCGACCTTTACTGTCGTAAAAACAACGTGCAGTAAGGTGAACCGGGCCAGAGCCGGAACCACACGGTGCCGGGAAGGCGCCATCCAGGCTCGGTGTCACCCTGTCTGGCCCTGTGTGTTTAATCATGTGTGCCGAGAGGAAACAACGCACACATACACACAAACACGCACACACGCCTCCGTCACTCCTCCCACTCCCACCAACACGCACGTACACAGTGTACACAGAAGCCTTGAGACCCATCATCAACACCGGCAGCGGCGGCACCACTGTCCGCCTACGGCCGCTGCCCGGTTACAATCACCGGCTAACGGTGGCTAACGTTGTTACCTTGGTGGACGGCGACGTTGCAGCCGTGTCCATCACAGTACACCAGCGGATTCTCAGCCCAGCCTCGCTCGTCTGAACACACGCAGCAACCTCCAACCATTTCCCGCATGCTGCTCCCATATGAAGAATCGTCTTTCCCTCCCGGCGGCGACTCAGACCTCACCGGGGCCTGTCAAGTGCTCGTCCAACTCCGTTTGCGCCGCGCCGGGCATAGTCCCGGGCCGCGCTGCAGGCGCAGTTTGTCCGCTGATGAGAGACCAAATCTCGGCGTGAGGGTTTGTGCTGGTGTCGCTGTTGTTGCTGCTGCTGCTGGTACGGTTTTTTTTCCGTGATGTCCTCCCCGTCCCCATAGAACCGATGCAGTACGCATGCGCAGACGTGTTCTGGTTCAGAATAAAACTGGCTGGAGGGATGGTAAATTACTGAATAATGTTTTTTATCTTTACCCTTTTTCTAGGAAACGGTCTTAGGTTTCTAAAGTTTTACGTTTTCCATATCAAATTTCTACTTTTATTTTTGTCCTTATTTCTTTGGTAAAGTACAAAAAACGTCCATACAATACAGCACAAACTCCTTTCCTCCTGCGAGCACGACTCAACAGCGCCTCCCTCTAGACCTACACGGAACAGCAAGTTACAAGCGATTACACCATCCAACACAAACATACAGGATGTAAAGTCTACATCCTGTGTATATTATTTTGACATCTTGACACCACATTACATTTGGGACTTCATCTCCATAGACACATATTGCCCGACAGTTCATCTTTGAGCTATCCAATGTTCCTGTCACCCAAGCCCAGCAGTTAAGATCAGAGTTCTTAAAACTGTGAATTGAGATGATCATTTAACTAAAAGATAAGATCAAAAACTCATTACCAGTTTTGATACCACAATTGACAGGGAACTGGCAAAGTGCAAACCGAGGAGCAGAACTGGTCTAAATATTTCAAGAACTGCTAACCTGGTGGAAATTTCCACTCATGATCATCTCTGGACATATCAGGAAATTGTACCAATAAAAGAGGGGAACTATTTGATGATGCCAGATGAATGAGGCCAGATTGTTGAAGATAGTAGGAAAACAACAACAACTCTAACAAGGATTTGTTGGAACCAAGACATGCTCTTGGATTAGCTCCCCAGAAATGCATAACAGGGAAACTGTTGGAGAACACTTGGCTGGTGGTGAGAATACTTAGCAGGAAGAATATGGATGAAGATATGGAAGAAGGGGAAGGTGAAGAAGAAGAAAAGGGGGTGAAAGAGATGAAAAGCTGGAAAAACAGGTGAACAGGAGGAGAAAGAGTTGAAGAGTACCTTATTATTTCCATTAGGGAATTCACTTGCTATGGCAGCAGCAGCACGTGCTAAACCAGAGAAACCTACCAGAATAAGAAGCGAGAAAACAAGTTAAACATACAGATATAAACATATAGCGATCACAGGTTAAAACCCAGGTGATGATGGACTCTGTGTGTGTTCTGTGTGTGTGTGTGCTCTGGGGCCTTTTCTCCAGTACTCTTGTCCCTGCAGCAGTCTAAAAACATGCAGGATTAGGTAAACGGTTCCATCAAATGAACCACTGGTGCGAATGGTTATTCTTTCTCTACATGTGACTTTATGATGGAGTGGAGAACAGCTCCTGGGATTGCTCTGTAATTGGTAGAAAATTAATGAAGTGACTGTGAAGTGACCCTGTCCAGGACTGTCCCCGGTGTGCCCCGCCCTCGACCAATAGCTGATTGGCTGCAGCATTATGATGATTATGGACCAAAATACCCCTATCCTTAGAAAATGGCGCAAACAGGTGGTGGCAAAATGTAAGAAATAAGTAGAAACAGTTTATGGATATGCATTCATGAAATCGAGTTTCAGATGTGTGCCCACAAGTTTTGGATCTGAGTCACATCAACGGAAAACACAAATATGATTCACTTCAGCCAGATATTCAGACCAAACTGAGTCACATTCTTTTCTCTCTGTGGAATGCAGCTGTAGCAAATAAAGAAGAGAACGTAGGTTGGAAATGTAATGTTTGACTTGGTTCACTGCTGTTAATCAGTCAGCAGGTGTCACCAAAACCTCTCTATCTGACTGCACTCCTTCATCTTAGACTCCTGTCTGTAGAAAGAGAACAATCTTTGCTTTTTTTTACACTTGAGACATGCTTGAAGATGTCTACCATGAGACATTTGAACATGTTTCATGCTCGTCCAGTTTGTACATTTTAATCTAATTTGTTAAGTCAAAAACACAGTCTCTATAGTCGTGTGTCTCTGAGAATTCAGTCAGCGTGAAGATAGTCACCTAAATTTGGAGAAAAAAAAGGGAAGTTGCATTGTGTCTCTCATGAACTGGATGACTGGGCTTTTTCATCTGACATATGGACATGAAGCTGTGAAGACTGTTTGTCTCACAAGTGGCACTTCTCTACAGAGTCAAAGACAGCAAAAGGGGAACTGGCTCTGACGGAGAGAGCAGATAGTGGAGGCAGCAGCTGGATGAGGCAGAGCCTCCTGTTCTGTGATAAAGGCATCAGAGCATGACCCAGTCCCCGGAAACACACCGGCAAATCTACAGACTTCTTTTAAGGAGCAGTCCAGACCAAAGATATTAAGAAGGTCCACAGGTCTTGGAAAAAAACAAAAAAAACAGACAGAGCAGAAAGGTGAGTTTATAGACATCTGTGTGGTTTTCAGCCTTCTTGATCTGGAAGACCACTGGTTACCAAACTTACACTTTCCCTTTTATAGACCAGAGAAAACATCTTGTCAACACAAGTTCCTCTAAACATCTTTTACAACCTTGTAATTCAGCCCAAACGTGCAATAATGATAAAATTACTGTGTGGGACAAATAAAGACATTTTGCTTTGCCCCCACTGCAGTAGCTCACTGCCCAATATGGACATGTGTGAAACCTGCACCTATTAATGTGAGCAGCAGTGAATGAGGGACATTTTCAGGAAGAAGCTCTCAGTGAAGGGTGAGGTGATGTTCTATGTGGAACCAAGTGCACTAAACCACAACCTGACATGACAGAGACGTGTGACCTTCAAGACAATACCTTTTCAGCTTCTTGGTTTCTGACAGCAGTTCTATTTATTCATCTTTGTTGCGGTTCACTGTACATACTGAACACTACAGGTTTATCATTATTGAACTGTAGGTTAAATAGGGAAGAGACATAAGGTGGAGGCAGGACTAACACTAGAATAAGAAGCACCATCAATAAGGACTGTCAACATTAACAAGGTAAATTGGTGAATATTTGACAATTGAAACATCTGTCCAGAACAATGTGCATTTCTGTCTGTACATGATGATTGTTGGTTGTGAGGATACTTTGAGTTAGTGTGCATTACTTACTAAAAGTCTTGCGCAGCTTGTCGTACTGCAAAAAAACCTGTGGATCAAAAAAGGAAGTCTGATACTTCTGCTTGAAGGCATCCAGAAAAACCTGTAGACCAGACATGGATGGGTGAACCTTACATTGACGCAAGTATATGGTGCAGGTACACACGCACACACCTGGCAGACAGGAAAAAGACTACACCACACAGACTCAATAGTCAAAACAAAGGTCACAGAGGTTACAGTGGTGCAGCAGAACCAACAGACAGTAAGATCATAGAAGTGATGTCAATAATTTTATTGGCTAACACACAACTTTATCAATAACACAGTAAGCTATAATTACTGCTTCAGAAAAATTACCTTAGCATCACCATGTCAGTAGCAAATGTTCAGTATGAGAAACACACCAGTCTCCAGCTCCACTCCAAGGTTTTTGTAAGAGTTCACAACGTGAATTTGCTAAACTGTGAATACAATCAACAATGATGTGAGTATTAGTGCACACCAATAGAAACAGGCAGTCATTATTCAAATAAAAGAACTGAGTCAGTGGAGCTTCATGAGGATGTTTTAAATTCTGGAAGACGTTTACCAGTGGGCTCACAGGAAAGTTTAGGCACTTTTGGTGCAAAGTAACAGGAAGGCTGTTGACAGACCTCAGTCTGAAACCTTCCTGACACCTGAGTAATAACTACATAACTATCAGAGGCCATTAAGCTAAGTACAAAGACATGAGCAGGAGCCAGTTATACCCTGGAAAATGGTTCCTGGTACTGCATATGAGGAACATAAAAATGGACGAAAGCTACTTTAACTCGAGCCTGTGCTCGCCCCGAACAATGTGCGAGGAGAACTCATAACGATCATGGCTGCGGTGGCCACACACGTTACACTCAAGAGGGTCACGGAACCCGTGGCAGCCCATATGGATGGTGAACATGACGTAGTCCAGGAAAATCACCCTGCAGTGGCTGCAGGGATAAACTGCCCCGGGTACTAGTCCCGCCTCCCCATCAGCCTGCGCCATTCGCATACCCTCTAGCGGTGCCATGGGGATGGTCTGGGTGGGTGGGTGAGGTGAGACACCGTTTTGGTGGTTTAGTGCCCCCAGCAGGTGCCCTAAATTGTACAAAAATGGTTGGGATATCTGGGGGCTGTCGTTGTGGAAAGAGTCCATGCAGAGGGGGGGCTGAGCAGAGTGCTGGAGGCCCACAAGTGGCATGCCCATCTTGTGGCCATTGGTGATGCCGATGGGCTTGATCTCACTGTGACTCAGCTGCATGGAGAAGGCCCTGTGGGGGGCGGCTCCATCTTCATCTTTGATAGAAAGCACAGGTTGCTGCTGAAGGTGGGCATCAGGCCCTGGAGAGCCTGGTGGCCGTTCCTTGATTTCAGCCTGGTGGATGAGCTCCCTGTTAAAGCTTAGATCCAGGCAGACGCCGTTGTCACCTAAAGAATGAAAATCACAAGCGTGACATAGGGACATTAAAGATACAGACGTTTAACAAGTAGTGCCTCCCAAACCTACACCAACTCAAAATGAGCTGGTAAAAATACAGGGGAAATACAGGAGAAAAGAAGAATTAAAAAGCAGTGGAAGTTGAGGCAGGACAGAGGAGTTGGAGAAAGGAAGCAGACAACACAGACAACACAGACAACGCAGGGTTCAGTGCAGAGAGGCATAGAGGCCTCCCGTCTGCTTTCTCTCTGTGGTTGCAGACTTACTTCTCCTTCTTCCCGTGGTTGTCATATTGAAAGATCTCACTTCATCTGTCAATCTAATGGACAATGTATAAGCTTTTTTCTGCTGTAGAGGGGCTGATTGAGAAAGAAGGGAGGCAACTGCTGTGAAATGGCTGATCTGTGTGTGTGTGTGTGTGCAGACCAGCATGCATTAGGAATGAAGTATCACGGTCATGCCCTGTCAGCCATTTTCTGACACAGATATCTTTCCCACACTGCCACTATCTTTGTCAATGTGTTCTCTCTGTTTCCTTCTGTGCAGAAGAACTCTAACCAACTTGATTTGAAAAACCTGTCTAAAATATTCTTCTCATACCACTGATACTAAGTCCAGTTGAGGATCTAAGACCCTAAGGAATTTAAAGTAGGCTTCACAGGTATATACAAAGTGAATATGTAAGTTGTAATTTTAATACTACGTCTGTACTCCAACCGGAAGAACAACTGCACACGTTTACTTCATCTGAACTATGTGGACAGCTTATGTTCTGACATCACACCATCTGATTTTGTTGCTCTTTTATCTGGACATCAGGTTTTTTTTTTCTTTTTTACTCTTGTTCCTTATCACTTATAACCATGCATGCTTACTAGTACCCACCTATGATGCAACTCAGGCAGGGTATTGAGGGCAGAAAAGCAATCTTTGTGGTGTCTGCAGTTTTAAGGCAGCTGCTCTGCCCTCAGCTCCTGTGTGACAAAAATGGAAGCAGCCCAGACAACAGACAGGCAGCTCAGACAACAGACATGTAGCTCAGACAACAGACAGGCAGCTCAGACAGACCAGGTCAGAATAATGACACTACAGTATATTGTACAAAACAAAAAGCCCTAGAAGACCACACCATAGAACTGTGACCAAAGAAGGCCTGCACCTTTAAACGGCAGTGCCTTTGGAACGTCCTGTGGACTTTACCTGTGAACTTCTGTGGCATTGAACTTTTCCGTTTGGCAACATTGCTGGCAAGCCTGTCGAGCAACATCGCACGTTCGCTGCCCATATGAGACCGAGTTCCGTGACTCTCCTCTGTGTGAAGAAGAGGTGAGTCAATATATTTGTGTTGACTGTACAGTGTCCACCTGTGTTTGTACTTACATTGTACTTATTTTCATAAAAACATGTAGATGTAAAAGCTGCGTCTGTACAAGTGAGATACTACAGAGAGCACAAACTCTGTTGACCTCATTTTCTGCTGCTTTTTTGACTCCATCAACAGGAGGAGAGGACACCACAGGATGAGGATGTACTTCCTCATCATCACAACATCAGGGCAAAAACCTGGCCACAGAAGGGTTTTGGGTGGGTGGGGGTGGGGCCTGAGGGGGTTGGACTGTTGAGCAACAACATTTGTCCCAAATCCAGTGCTGGTGGAGGTTCTTATATAAATGAGACTGAACACCACAGAAACCACACCACCTATTTAAATGTAATTACAGCCATCAGCTTGTTAGGCTAATCAGGCTGTAACGACAGGTTCTGTCAGCAGCAGGTTTTTAGAAAGGTGGATGTTTCAAACTTACATTTAGTTGTGTTCCCCTGTCAAAGGTAGAAGTGTCAAGTTGTGTTTTATTTTGGTATTTATTATGGTCAGTTCATTCAAGTATTTAACTACAGTTATGGTATAGTAGTTATCTTACCATTAATGACTTCTTTTTCTGTTCTACACTTTGGAAGAAGGATTATTTTTAAGAGTATATGTTTGTATACTCTGGTTGGTTATCTGTAAAATACACCTTCCTGCTTGTGCAGCAGTGACATTCAGCTATTTTTCACAGTACGACCTACACTGTGTTCTTAGGGACAACAGTGCAGTGTCTGAGCGTCAACTGTAAAAAACTGAAGTTACTGAGTGAACAAATAATAAGACCAATGAGTCAGTACAAATGATTACAGATTCTGCTGCAGATAAACAGTTCCAGCTATTGAAGATGTTTTTCATGTTAAGAAGTGTCATTTAGTGTGTGTGCGCGTGTGTGTGCGCACGCCTGCACGTGCAGAGCCACAGCTGCTCACCTCTGTCTGCAGGACCTCTGCTCTGAATGTATACATGGCATCTCTCTCTGTGTTCCTCCAGCGAGCTTCGCTGCTTGTAACTGCGACTGCAGTGCGTGCACTTGAAGGGCTTCTCAACTGTGAGCAGAGAGTTTCAGTTAAAGACTGCAGACATGAAAGACCTGAGTGGCACACAGATAGTCATTGCATGATTTCCTTCAGCAGAACAGAAGATGAGTAGTGTGTTGTGAGTCTACAAGTAAAACATGTGAACTAAAAATATGTGAGTGAGTTTCCACTGGTGTGTAACAATATGAGCCAACAGCCCAGGTGTTACTGGAAGCAGTGTGCAGGCTGAGCCTCCCAGACGATTCGAAATTCACACTAGCAAACATGAGTGCACACTAGTGGTGACTGTTCTAGGACAGCAAAGGAACTCTCTAGCATTCTCTAAAACAATCAAAAATCTACTGTGTATTTTTACATTTCATTTACAAAAGTTCATTTACAAACAATGACAAATGTTCATTCGGAATCAGCCTGTGTCAGTGTCAGTCCATCCTGAGTGAGCTTTGGAGACAAACTGCAGCACACACACCGTCAGCCTGAGTTCTAGTTTCACCAAATCTCCTGAATCATAACATTCCACCATCAACTCCCAGTATGTGTTTGTAGGTGCTTCAACCTCAGGTCAGGGGCCCGGCTTGTGTCAGAGCAGCCTGACTGAGATCAGGACATTCAGTCTACAACTGACAGTCTGACTGACACAACAGTCAAATGGATTGTTCAGGACTGTAGAGTGATTAATATTGTTGAGGACAATGACTGAATTCACAAAGAAACTCTCCACACGTTCTACCAGACACCGTCCAGATGAACAGTAATGACCAACTCTATGGAGAGACAGTTTGACTGAGACTGTTGGAGATTTTCATGGACATTTTTACAGATTAATAATTCCATCATTTGAATTAGTCACAGATGTTGGTCTGACTTATACAAAAAAGTTTGTCATATTCAGAAATGTTAATTTATCCTAATTAATCACATCTAATGATGATTATGAGTTTCTATGTAAATAAAGGTTTGAGCCTTTTCCTACTTTAGTTGTGTGAAAAGACTGTCTTTCCCTGTTTTCCTTTTTTTTTCCTTTTCACTGTACATTTCTATTGTGGATAATTTTATTCATATTTAAATGAATACGCCTAAAACAGGTCTTATCCTGTATCACAGACCAGTGACTGGAAGTACAAGAATCAGAATGGAGTCGATGAGACTGCAAGACTCCGAGAATCAGTGTGAATTTGAACTTTTGGTCTACTAAGGTGAGCCCAGACTGCAACTACAAAATTGCTAAATGAGTCAAATTTAAAGTCATGAAGACAGGCGAGTGTTCGCAAAGACCTAAAATGTGTCCTGGTCATAACAGCTATCTCGAAGTCAGTTTGGGGTCAGTTTAACAATAAGACTGTCAGTGTAAATGGGACTGTCGTGCCGTGTGAGATGTTGCTACCAGAGTGGGTGCGCAGGTGTCCGCTCAGAGCATCACGGCGGCGGCAGGCGTAGCTGCACATGGGACATTTGAAAGGTTTCTCTCCTGAGTGTAATTTGATGTGGCGGAGCAGGTTTCCCTTCTGAGTGAAGGAGGCTCCGCACTGAGAGCAATGGAACGGCCTCTCACCTGAAGGAGGGAAGGGATGAAAGAAGGATCAGAAAACATGCATGAACAAAAACATTTGTTTCTATGAGGAATAAGAGATAAACGTCCTACATAGTCTCAATAACATATTCTAGGTAAAAACAGACCATCTGAGTCACTCTGATTGTGGGGTTGGAAAAGTTACATTTTCTGTGTATCTGTGTAAACTCTTAAGCAGAGTCACATACATGACAGGTTGAGTGCGACAATGATGTTGTTAGTTATTACGAAAACCACCCAGAGAGTGTATGAGTGTGAGGACTGACTACAAATTAACCAGATGTGCGTCACATCTGAATGATGACAAAACTATGTGACTTTATCTGCACATACAATATAAAGTCACGAACTGTACCACTTGCTAACTTGCATGTTACTGCTCCCTGTTACCAAGTAGAGCATCGCAACCTCATCGATGCGAGATCCGAACCTTATCAATGGTGTGATCATTGCACAACTGCTGCTGTGTTTGAGGTCAGGGCTGTTGGCTTACCCGTGTGGCTGCGTTTGTGCACAAGCAGGACGTTGATGCTGACGCAGGACAGGCCACAGATGTCACAGTTTAGTTTGCCTGTGGCCTGAACACGAGGACCTGTAGCTCCGGGTGTGTGAGGCCCCTCTGCAGACTCTGCTGCTGCTGCGTGGGCGTCCTGCAGTATTGCGCTCTCGTACTTAGAGTAGTACGAGAGCGACAGGTCTTGTGGCTCGTTCAGTGTGTCCTCCTCTTCATCGCCTTTCTTTTGCTCCTCATCATCCTCCTCTGTCCTCTCCTCTTCGAACCTTTCCTCCATACCATCCTCACTGGCCCCCTCTGTCTCCTCTTCCTTCAGCAGAACCTCTCGCTCTTTCTCAACCTTGTAATACAGCTCATTATCTTCTATGTCCTCTGTCTCTGTCTTTATCATACCTGAGGGGGGAGAAGGGTAAAACTGTGAACTGACTCCATGATTTAGTGAGGATGAGGGTCAGGTGGTAGAGCTCCTAAAAGCTAAAATGTTTCATCCTTGGACCCACTTGTCTCCTACATAGAGTCGTCCCATGCCTTCACAGAAGAATAGAGAGTTACACAGTTGTGGCTCAATAGGGATACTAAGTGGACAGTTAAGTTTAGCTGTGGGCAAAATATTCACCAGAAAATGACTAGCCTGAAAAACTATTGGCTGGATTTGGCCAACAAGCTCATGAACCAGTTCAAACGTGTCCTGGAGGATCATACCTAAACACTTGGCCCAAAGCTGTTACATAAAGCAGCAGTTAATTCTGGTTTTCTCTGGGGTCAGACATGGACACTCTTTCTAGACATTTGGTGTGTGGACTGTACAGTGAGGTAAAGTGTAACTCAGGTAAAGATGTTATTTTTGTTGTTTGGCTACAAATGGTGTCATGACGTGACCTACCTTTATCTGAACAAGCTTAATGAAAAGCCACTCTGGCCAGAAAGAGACACAGTCATGTCTGTGTTTACATTAATAGTCTGTGGTTTATTATTTGTTTTTGTGCGTCTCCTAAACGTGGGCTGCTTAATTTGGACTAGTGCATAGTGTCACGAAGACATTTAGAAGATGTGTGCTTCAGATAAGAGAGGGGTGTTTCCTCTCAACACACCAAAGACTAAAACCAAGCCAGTAGACAGAGATAGACAGCAGCAGGCGACGGTGTGATTCAAAAATCAACTCAAGACTAGTTTTTTTTTTGTCAGAACTAGTTTTTACTTCAGACATTTAAAATTGCCAACAGCAATAACCGTGTCTGGAAAAGGCAAACACAGAACAAACTAGTCCAGTTATATCAATAGGTTAGCCAAAAGTACAGCAAAATCAGCTAATCATAATTTAGAATTAAATAGGTGTTATCCACAAAAAGATAAAGATAAAAAATCCAAGTAGAAAGAAGCTCAGAAAGATATAAAGATCTGCTAAGAAGTTAAGTTAAATGTCTAATCACATACATTTAGACAATCAAACACTGATAGAACTGACCCCCACCTCCAAAAAACCCCCAAAACAAACTAAGCCAGCTTCTTGGTTAACTTTATTTTTTTTCAATATTCTGCAACAGGTTTTAAAAGGTTTGCCAGGACTGTGTCCTCAGCTAAGTACTAGTTATTGGCCTAACATTTTGTGCCTATGACATTTCTGTACAAGGTTATTTAAAAAAAATCTGTCCAGAAAACAAATGGCTTTATTTTATTGACATTGCCAAATTAAAAAAAAACTACAAAATAGCTCTTTGTATTTTTTCTTTTATATTTTGTTATATATTATACTTTTAGTCTAAAATTTCACAAGAAAAGTAGTAGACCATGGGTAATTGTTCATTCACCCCTGACAAACGGTTTGGAGACCCTTAGACTAAACTGCAGATGCATGAAGAAAACAGAGCCTCTGTCTTGAGGTCTGGTCTGTAGGACATCTCACCCAGCCACATGTTGGGTGTCAAGCAGACCTCTCTGTGCTCAGCCCATCCAGAAACCACACTGTGGTCATGGTGGTGACTGGTGATGAGCTGAAAAGCAGCACCTCAAAGTGTGGGAAGCGCGCAGAGGTGCTATGAAAACTTTGCACGCACATAAAGAGCGAGATCCGAAAGGCTCGATTTAGAGTCCAATGCTGAGAGCAGTGAACCGCAGGCTGAGCCTCACATGCTGAGAGAACAGGCTTTAGGAAGTGCACCAGTTACTACTGACTAGGGAAGCCGTCTTGATGCCAAAGCTGTTGAGATGAGTCAAAAAGTTTCAACTCTGAAGATATCATGTGTTTAACAGCAGAGTGGTTCACCCTGGGAGAGGCAAAACCACACAGCAGAGAAGCACGGCTTCTGTGTGTTGTTGATTTAGTTAGAATAATATGAATAATATTACAGTTCACAATTCTAAGAATTTATGACCTGGATGATGTTCACATTTCAATAACCCAACATAAGGCTTGGACAATCTCATATTTTGGCCGCTGGATTTAGCGAAAAGCAGGCAATAATAGCTTTAATATTTAAAATAGCTTAAAATTAACTAAAAGTAATCTACAGTAAGAAGAGTTACCTTAAGAAAACCAAAAATATAGTTGATAAAGATTATTAAAGAAACTAACAAAAGGCATAGTTAATAGCTGTCAGAGTTAGTGAAATACAGAATAATAATAATAATATTAGAGTCAGCAAACAAATAAGTACGGAAAAAATAAGCCTCGACCATACACAGAAGTTTGTTAAAGGATAAATAAATAAATAAATAAATAAATAAAACTCAACTCAAAAGAGACGATTTAAAGTGAAAATAGTTCAAACTTGGCCTCGTGGCTAAAAGATAAATTAGGGAAGATCAGACAGAGGTAAACAAAGGTACACAACCACATGAAAGGACACAGGGAAAGACTTCTCTCTGTGGTGCAAGTGAGACCCGTATGGATTCATCCTACCTTCAGTCAGATGAAGTCGATTCTCAGTGAATGGAGTCTTTCCCCCTTTCTCCTCTTCTTCCTCCTGTGTCCGGACATCTGCACTGCCAACATCTGAAAGTTTGACATAATCTCTCAGCGTTTTATCTCATTTCTCCTTCCAACTTTAGGTTTAATGTTAATGATGATGAATGTGGCAATATTTAAAATTTAAAAATTAGGCGAGGTTGAAACTCACCCATTTCATCTTCTTCTGAAGATTTTATTTCAAGATGATTGTCTGCATTCATAATTTGAACAAACAGATCTGTGGATAGACACGAGTATCATTTGGTCAATCACCTCCACCAATCATCTCAGCAGGCTGGCGTCAGCTCTTTCTTCTCTAAATGTAATTTTATAGAAAAACTGTACATTTTGATTCAAATGGACTACATGTTCAGTCTGCCTGATCCGGAGGTAGTTATCGGTTCCTTATGCCCTTGGAAAATATGATTTTAAGAGTAGTTTGTAGTGTTTCAATTTAAGCAAATGTAGTAAAACACAATAAGATTTTTTTTTAGCTTTTTATTGCTAGGTCTAGATTTATTCCATTTTGTAGACCCTTTTGGCTAACATGTAACTTTTACTAGATATTTGTATTATTTAAGGTTTAAGGTTGCCACATCTGTGGCTAATTTCTAGAAATATTTTAAGATTACGTTTTAGGTTGTTGTTGTTTTTTTGACAATTAAGGATTTATTTATTTATTTTATTTATTTCTAGCTCTTTCCAGGTTTTCTTTATGCCTATTTGGATCTTTCTTTAACTGACTAACTAACTGAGGTTTTTCTTACAGTTTTTGTTGATTTGGTTTCTAAAAACCCAGTTCTTTTTGGCTAAATGTCAACCACCTCAGATTACCTGATTACCTGACTGCGTATTGCTTATATTTTACATTTACATACTTTTGCCTTAGACCAATTCAGGGACAAATATCTTTTCCCCCCAAATAAATCTATCTGATTTCTACCCTTGCTATAAGTTAAATTCAGTTTTACACTGCTGGACTACTATAAATGTTTTTATTTTTTTCTACCACTTCTACAAAGCTTATAAAGAAACAGGAGGGACTGTGACCTAAAACGTGCATGTTCCTGTTGTAGTCAGAAATATTCATCCACGGTTGATTGCTCGACCACATATCTACATTTAACCTTATGAGAAAGAAACACATGCATTTCCTGTCGGGTCTATGCAAAGGATCAAGTGTAGAAAATGTTTCCATTTAACGAACCAATGAGGCAGCTGCTGAAGGTTTTCTGAAGATAAACTGAAAATAAGGAGCTACACGTGTCTAACTACCGCTTTAGAAACTCTCCAGTCACACATTTCAGTCAAATTGCATCAAATGTTTTGTGATAATAAAGGTTAAAGTGTTAAGTTACCCAGGTACGGTTTCTGTACATTAGAAGCTCTAACTTAAAATATTAGTTTAGTTTTTACATGGTCACAATCAGACAGAAAAGACAACATTGTCACTTCATTAGGTTCAATATAATTCCATGGACCAACTTCATTAGGTGTCACTTGGTCCATGGAATTAGAAGTTAACAGTCTTCTGATGTGTGATGACGGGCTCTTACCTTCTTTGTGTCGAGCATCTAGAGGTGAAGCTCTCTCTCACGTTGTAAGATCCCACGCCCAGGCTTTGGACCTTCTCTAATATGGAATAAGCAACGTCACGGCGGTGAATTTTGGAGAGATCCCTTAAAGAAACAGGAACCCACGGTGACGGTGGAGCAACAAGAACCAAAGTGGACTCACCAAGCAGAACATCACTAAATATTTGCATTATTCCCTACTTTTTTCATGTTCAGTCACTTAAAGCATCTTCACTAAAGCAAATCATATGGCACCACTGTCACCAGTGCACAGTGTATATGAGTCTTAGCCAGGAAGTGATGATGGTTGTGATGGTTTGATGTCAGCTCAGACAATTGCAACATATTCTATTTGAGGAGTTAGGACTCCATCTTGTGGTAAAAGCTAACAGCAAATTTTAATTCCAAAACAGTTCTTGGCTAGCTGCCCTCGTTCACAAATTGACTACAACAAAATTTCTGTCTTCTTTAAACACATTTCCTGTTTACTGTCATTGTTCCACTGACCATCTTCACGTCCTTGGTGATTATTTTTATAAATCACCTCTGAATCTGAACATCCTTCCCAGCTGTATCACTAAGTCATGTTCTCCTCCCTTGCTCTCTTTGTCTTAACCTCAAAGCACAACAGTATTCCATTGTCATTCTTGCCTTTCTATTAGACTTTTTCTGACTTTCCTTGAGTTTTCTCTTGTTCCAAAGAGAACTCCCCACCTTCTTGCCAGTTTTCCTCACAACACTTCTTAAAACCCCTCCTTCTTGACTTTTCTTGGTTCTAGCTTTACTCTTTTTTTCTTCCTTCCTAAACTCTGTCAACAGGACTACAAAAGCTTTAAGCAAGGTGGTAAAGCTAATCGTTTTTCCCCAAAAATTTAAAAAAAAAGTTTTGTTGACTGACAAACAGTGTTGCAGTTGATCTGACAGTATATTTTCTATCCTTCAGCAACATGGAAAATGGATGTTCATTAATTCATCTTCTTCCACTTAATCCTTTTAAGGGTCAAGTGTCAGAGCTCAAGGCAGAGGTCGGGGGTTCCACCCTGAAGAGTTAACAAAGAAAAACAACCATTCACGCTCACATTCACACCTATGGTGACTGAACAATAACCTGGTCTATCATGTTTTTAGACTGTTACAAACTCCTTGTAACAACAAGGAGTTGGACGGAGTACATGAAGAAATCCCAGACAAACTGGTGTGTGTGTTCTGTCTCCCTGCAATTTCCATGCAGGAAGACTGAATCAGTGAACTGCTGATCTTCTTGCTGTAAAGCCAAAGCACCAATCACTTTTCCATTGTATGGCCAACTCTTCTTTATCCAAACAGGATTTACAGATGCAGAGGGGATTCTAAACCAAAATAGTGAATTTTGGTTTAGTGAAATTTGTGTAAGAAGCATCGCTTCTTCATTTGCAATATGGGAATTTGGGAATACTTGGCCTTCCTTAGGATTTTGTAGATCAAACGTCCCTTTTATACACTTTGCTGTATTACTGGTGCTTAAAGTGCATGCTAACAAAAACTATCACTTTTTTTGAGTGCGATCTATGGTGGAGCTGTAAGACGCAGTTAGGGCAGTGGGTCCCAAACATTTTCTGCAGGGCCCCTCCTTTAGAAAGGACTATTGTTGCGCTCACCCTTTGCGCTCAACAGCTTTGCTGCCAAAAAATCCAGTAGATTTTATCTGTTAACAGTTATTCTTTTAAATTCAAATTAATTTGTCTTGTCAAAACCCCTATAAACCTTTAGGTGAGTCAAAACCAGGAACATGCAGAAACTACCCTTATGTTTAAACAAATAATCACATTTCATAAGGGTAACATCCTGTGCTCTTTATATCCCAACTAAACGTTGTGAATGAAGTTGTATTTATTTTTTCATAAAGGTTAAGAGTGGTTTAATATAATCCCTGGCACTGACTCGCCTTAGCTTATAGTTAAGAATTTACTGGACTCTTATGGAAGAGTAAACTGAAGAACAATTGCAGCTGCTAGTTACTTTATAGTTTTCAATGAAAAGTGGGGAAGAGTGACGAAGAGTGACAAACAGCGAGGAGCCTCACAATCTCAGTCATGCCCACCTGAGTGGGTACAAAACCCTGTAAGGTCTGGCTGCTGCCCACAGCTTGCCTATGGCAACCAGCCACCAGTTACACAAAGACATTACAATACATGCTGGGTTTCCATGGTAAAATTGGAGCCAAGGAACAAAGGGGGAGAAAACAAGATGTTGACCAATAAAGGCCATGATTCAAAACCTCACAAGCTGAGTGCAGAGAATATCTGCACACGCAGCAAAAAAACAACCAGGCAACACGCAGATTTGACAGACTCTTTCTTCCACACTCAGGAAACACGCACAGGTACAATGAACACTCTTAGTTTGCTGTGTTGTTAAAGCTTTCTTGTGGTTTTTAAAAACCTCTGGGGGCTGGGCAGCAGAAAGGGGGGGGTGGGGGGGTTCAACACTGTCCATTTGCCTTTTATAACGGCTCTTCCCATCTT
>NC_024315.1:17007455-17081137 GCF_000523025.1 Cynoglossus semilaevis
AACATAATTGTGGGTGGACGGAGGGGGTGGAGGAGTGGGGGTTTGGACCCTAGACACACACCCATGCACGCAAACATGCACACACTTGCACAGACCCAGACTAGGACCCTGTTAAAGGAGCGGCTAAGAGGTTGTTATGCTGTTCAAACAGTGTTTTAGCCCTGGAGGCAAAAACATGTGCACTGGGCATTCGGGGTTAATTAAAGAGTAACAAGACCGGTGTGTTTGGGGGGGTTTTTTTGTTTGTTTTTTTCCAATCTTGGTACGAACAAAGATGTTGCATTTAGGAAAAATTACAACTGCCAAATGGATTTTTATTTTATTTTAATGTTCAAATTTTGATAAGGAGAAAATACTGCCTTGTTTCAGGAGAAAAAAATTAATCTGCACGTTAGATTCATTGATTCCTTTGCTCAGTGAGGAATGACAGAGGAATAGTGAGAGAGAGAGTGTTTGAGTAGGAGAGAGACAGAGAGAAAATAAAGACAGAGGGAGAAAGCTTCCCTCCGCTGTGCCTTTGAGCTTCTCTGTCTCTCTGTAGAAAGAGGCGTGTCCATGGACCAGTATAAAGTCCAAGGAGAGTCACTCGTGTTGAGCCATTCTCAGGACTGAGTCCTTTGCACTACACACAAGGAAGAGAAGGAGGAACGTGCAGCTCTTACTTCAGACACTGCCTTCACATGACCTGCTTTTACATTTGAGCAAATGCAGACCAGATTTCTATTTGTTGTTTGATCAGAGAGCTGGCAAACTGGTCTTTGGATCCGAAGACGGAGCAAGTTGTACCTGAGCACACCGGTGGATATCGTTCTGCAACTAGTCATTTCCAACTGAACAAATCCGAGTACATTTGCCAGTGGACCAGATCAAGAGCAAGCTCCAATTTCTGCGCTGTGAAATTGAATCAGAGGTTTGAGACAGAGGCAACACAGCAGGCACATTGTGCCCCTGCAAATGAAAGACTAAGCATTTGAAAATATCAAAGACCATCCTGGACAAAGCGGTCTTCCATTGTTGGTCTGGGATCTACTCCTGAAAGCAGGGACACAGAGAGAGAACGTCTCCAGAGGAAAAGGACTGTGTGCAGGTGCTAGAGCTGCTGTGGTGCGAGGAGGTTGCATGGCTGCAGCTCAATCTTACAGGGGCTTGTGGGTGTTCAGCACCCTGTCCCTGGTGGCTCTGTGTTTGTCGGACCAGGCCATTCGCTGCCCAGTTTGCTCCGAGGAGAGGCTGGCCAGGTGTCGTCTACCTGAAAGCTGTGAGGAGACCGTGCGGGAGCCTGGCTGTGGCTGTTGCCCCACCTGTGCCCTGCCAAAAGGTACACACTGTGGTGTCTACTCACCACGTTGTGGTACAGGCCTCCGTTGCTACCCGCCTCGGGGTGTGGAGAGACCACTGCACTCACTGATGCATGGCCAAGGGGTGTGCACTGACGAACGGGAGGTGGAAGAAAATTCAGGTAAGAATGAGGGCAAATCTTTCTCATCGTGGTTAACTGCAAATTTCACTAGCTCATATAACAACCTCCAACCCTCTAAAAAGATCAGTCCCAATCTGTTGGTGTTTTGACTGTCAGACAGCTGGATGTGAAGACCCAACAAGTTCAAGGGTCATGCAGCCTCAGCTGAGCAGACCTAGAGTTTGGGATGGTGACAATATTGTATTTATTTTCCCTAATCTTATCCCTAAACCAGAGTAAAAAAACACACACACACATATTCAGTTCCTCAAACATGGCTTGATGGGAGATGGTTCTCAGCCCGTCTGGTGTCCAGTCTATGGTCCAAAAAGCAAGTAAACAAGAAGTTCTGTCAAGTTGTCTACAGCACACCTTTTTTTACTTAAAGATGTAGATCTACCTTCACTCTGAAACACAGTGAAACATATTCTATGATTCAGTGACAGAAGCAGACAATTCAGCACGGGGAGGTGCTGATGGATTTATGTGTTACCTGTGACATTTAACCAATTAACTGGGGATCTACAATTCATGGCATGCAGACCATCATGGTCAGTGACTTTTTTTCCTTCTTTAACCTGTCTACAGCTTAGCGTGACAGACAACCATTCATATGAGCAAACATTTTCACCCAGTTTTTATTGGTGTGAATGGACCAACACTTTGCAGAAATTACACAAAATAACTGCATGTGCAGATGTTGCTCTAAAATGGGATATCTCAGTTTTCAACACTGGAAAATGATCTTTTTGTGCTAATGTTTAACTGAGATTGTGGAGGTGCTCTTGTCGTTCACGGCAGTACATTGTGGTGCGTGCGTTAGTGAAGGGAGGAGGTCATAAAAGCTGCTGTGTGAAATGACTTTAATGGAGTGTAGCCAGTCTGGGGCTATTAAGGCTCTCTGCAATCAGTAATTCACTTGGCTCCTCCATAGATGCCCTGCTGCAGATACCTAACCCTCCAGCTGCCCACGTCTCTATCGCACTAACCCACTTTTGGAAGTCAACTTGCATACTCTTGCATTTTTTGTGTGAAGAAAAAGAGTGGATTTTTCTACTTACTACTTCTACTTCTTAGCTTTTTCCATGTCTGTAAATGGTTAAAATATTTGAAGTTAGTAGTGAAGTGAATAACTGCTCAAGATGTCTATTTTTATACATCAGAGTTAATCCAGCTACTTTGGGTCCAGGCCTGAAGAGAGATATGTGGATCATAGTTCTTGTGTCCACTGGAGATGGATCAACAGCAGCCAGAGTATCACCTTGGTTTAATTGTGCTGCTTTGTTTAGACACAACTGAATCTGTCTGGACATGTGGTCAGTGTGTTGCCTTTCAGTAAGGTCAAAGATTCATGGGTAAAATCCCTGAGGTTTCTGTTTGGACTGTTCTTCAATGTGTAACCCCACCCACCTGTTGTCCTGTTGACCTCCTACAAAAAAGATTAAACAATAGAAAGTGAATAAATGAATGAATGAATGTGAGTGGAAAAGTAATTTACTATGGGATGCCATGTCTGCTCATTCAGTTTCAGTTTAGCACATTGACATTGATAGTGTCTTTCTACTTGTTTTAAAATTACACTTTTCTCTGAGGATGTCAACTTCCATATTATCATAGGACAGTTAGTTCAACCTCCTAAAGCCACGGAATTTATTTGTCTGTTTAATGAGACAATGCTAATCTAGCGGTACTGGCAATACGCTTACTGCTATCATCACAAAACAATAACTTGAATCAACTTTACCTCACATTAACTCCCAAGATGCTCATCCTCAATGCAGCATCTGTTTCCCCGGGCCCTCACTGCTTCTCTCCCTCCCAACCCTAACAAGCCTTCAAGTGCATCGCCCACCATGTCCAGCTCCTTCATTAGGATGAGCTCATCGCCACTCTCCCTGCCAGAGCTGAAATGAGAGCCTTCTGCTCTCTGCACAGGGCCAGGCATAGGTTAGGCCAGCACATAGCGTGACTAAATGGAATCAGAATGAGACAAGGAAAGCTGCCTGGGCCATGATAAAAACAGAGGACTGTCTGAGCCTGGACCCACGTCTGTCCATCAACACCATTCTGTCTGACAAAATTATTCTCTGAAAGTGTTATTGCTCCTTTTTTTGATAATACAAAGTCCAACGACATCCTTTGCTGTGGGGAGTCTCAGGGCCTGTCTCTTGGGTGGGGCGGCTGTGGATGGAAAGTTCAAAAGTTTTGTTTTTGGTGTTCTGTAACCTGAGCACAGAATTCTGTCTCCACACTCCTCCTCACTCCTAGAGTCTGTCATAACAAAGCTCTGAGCAACAAATCTTACTGTAAATCAATTCTCTGGTGCAGCAGCGCAGATCAGTTGTATAAGAATGTAAACTGAGGCAATTAGACAGACACGGAGGAGCAGTGAGGAGAAGGTGAGGAGCAGCTCCAGTCACAGGCAGGAAATTTCCTCCATGGCTCATTCATCCTACTTATGCATTATTAAACAAGGGGGTGCATCTCCTAATACAGGTCTGACTCTCCTCCACTCCTAGCAACAGTGAACAGACAAGATAAAAATAGGTTTATCAAAAACCAGACGATACGTAAGAGAAGAATCCGAGGACTAGAAGCAGGTGAACAGACCGAAGCAGAATGAAGCAGAATTAGGGCGGCATCGCTTACAGTTACATCATCCCCCCATCCAGAGACAACGTGTGCTTTTCTCATGACTGTCACTTTATTACAACAACATCTGGTCATACACAGCACTGGGCTGCCAAGAAGCCACCGTATAAATTCAGGTTCACATCTGGGGAGGTCTACTATATTCTATGAAGGAAGTAGCAAAAGGACAACATATAAAGTTGCAAAAGGACAAAATATAAAAGCTGTAAGGAAGCAAGCTTCTTTTTTTTAAAGTTTTTTTTAAATAAACCTCAGTAGAAGCAGTTATCTTAAAGAAAACGAGGCCTACTCCTCAGTTACCTCACCAAGTAACCATTTTACTGGGAACATGATCTAAAGGACAAATTTTAAAAAAATGTTTTTTTTTCCAATTGAGAAATGTCTCAAAACACTAGAATCTGTTGTTGAGAACTGGACTGGAGAAAATCATCCAAGCTTTTATTTAATCTTGTTCCAAGTACTGTACCAGCGTCTTTATTTGGAGAAGCCTGAACACCTTTTTGGCCAGATTTACAACTCTGCTGTTAGGCAGTTAATCAACACCAAGAAAATCGATTGCATCACTCCTGCTTCAGCCATTCTGAACTGGTTACCTGTGCAGTCTAAGAGGCCCAAACTCCATAGCCTCCATCGCCTTATCCACAAACAGAGATCAGCAGGTGAAGGGCAGAAAACTAGAAAACACAAATCGTTTTGAGCTTTAGCTTCTGGTTCTGTGGAACACACAACTTCACAACTTAATTTTTTGAATCTTGACAAAAAACAAATTTCGTCACACTTTCTATTATATTTAACTGTTTTACATTTCTCTATCTATCTATTTAAGTCTCCTAAAATGTCAAACAGGCCGTTTAATTGGTTTTAGCTAACTTAAATGAGTTTTAAATTGTGTAGCTTGTGTTTTAGAAAAACTGTGATAGTGCTACTGTATATAAATAAACCTTACTAACTAACCAAAGATAAAATATGATGCAACTGTCCAATTAAAGCATTGCCCTTATATGGACCTTATCCTGGGACTCTAATTTACACAGCTTAGCTAACAGTAACCCTAACCCTCTATTACCCATGACATAAGACATGAAACATGAGTCTTCAAAGGGAATGTTCACTGACATCATAAATGTAGGGACGTTTGTTCATTTTATTTTTATCCCAACTAACTCTACATAAATGACCTCACTAATAGATGTCACAGACTGTTACACATTGGACCTTCAATCGTCAATCAACATGAGTGTGGTGCCATGTATTTTTATATACTAGTGTATAGGTATTGTTTTCACACACTTCCCTCCAACAGTCAAACGAATATTGTTTACAAACCGATACAGAGGTGAAGCCTGACACCAGCAGGAACACAACATGTATGAAATGCAAAGCCGAGCCAGACTCCGTCAAACAATGCTCAATTTACCATGCTGCACACTAGCATTAAAAGCTACGTGTTAACATAGACTTGTCTCTTTTGAGAAGGCAGGATGTGCGTTTACTCTTGGAGTGATATTTTGGGCGTTTCGTTTCAAATATTCCCGAGCAGATGTCCTCTGATGTTGTGTATTTGCTTTCTTTGGGGTGAGCAGCACATTTGTGCAGCTGGGACTATTGTGCAGGAGTAAATGTGATCAGCTAATTGCTGACCTTTGTGGGACAAGGACCCCCCTGGAGTGTTGGAACTGAGATACACACTAACAGTCCAACACTATACTGGCTGTAAAACAGGCCGGAGGACAGAGGAGAGTTAATCATGAAAGGGCTGGGATTTCATGTATGAGCCAGGTTTTTCAGTAGGAAAACATTTCATTAGTTTCACTGAGGAGCTCATTCACTAAGCCATAACAAAGACTTCAGTGCTGCATATTATACTTTCAGCTCCATGCACTTCTGTTTAAGATCCTGATCCTGTCATAAATTGAAACGAGAATGTTCCACTGGAAATTACGTTAATGACGTGACTCAATGTAGTTTGACCTAATTCACTGCAGCTGCAGGTTTCCCTCTATTCATACTGCTATTCATTACATGCACTAAAAGTGCATCAACACACAATGAATACTGCGAGCTTACGATGACAACATCTACTTACAGAGCTAAAAGTCAATCAAAGAAAACTTAAGTAAAACAAGTAGTGATGCAGAGCAGCCTTTTGAGGTTCACAACCACGATGCTGTAGGTCATTCACTTTGTCTCGTCAGATAGATGATGTCGTCAATCATAATCTCTCAACAGATGTTTTAGGGGTTTTTTTTGTTGTTGTTTTTAACCATCAACATAGCACAGATATGTCTTCTTTAAACACGTCAATGTCAGAGCCAGTTTTGATTCAGGTAGAATATAAATGTTCTACACCTTCACCACACCACTCCAGCAGATTTTTGTCATGATACAGGATGGAGAAGATCATCCACCAAGAAGACTCTTTTATTCCCTCAACACATTTTTCTCTCTGATCCACACATGTGTGCCTGTTATATTTGGCATTACAGAGTTTGAAGCCTTAGGCAAACCGTAAAAGCCAAGGAATCCAAATGTTTTTCTTCTGTGGAAAAAAAGGGAATTAGGAAAGTAGCGGCAGTGACGGACTGAATATGATTTGAGTAATTGGCCTCGCAGTGAATATCAATTTAGCACTTGATCTTCTAACTTTAGCTCCACCTTCTGTTTTATTCATTCACTTGTGGTCATTGGACAGGGGTGTACAACGTTAAAACATTTTTCAAACTTGGGACTATGTTTTAATGGAATACTGGATGAGAGCAAAAGGTAACAGGAATGAAAAACAGCTGCTGCTGTGTTTCTTTTGGGCTTTAAAAACATTCTGTATTCCTAGAGCTCTGCTGTGACACTAACTCCATGTTTAATGTTATTGTCATCTCATTTTATTATTACAAGTGGCCTGAGTTGTATACGGCAGTGCAACAGCAGGCTTCATGTCTTTGTGATTAAGTGTCGATTGGCTGTCGTACAGCACAAGCTTGTTGGTCGTCTGGAACTTTGTTGAACTGCATTTGACTCTGTTGATTTACTGCTTCAAAGAAATCTTTTTCCTGGAAATCAGTTCTCCAATACTCTGTCAAAGCATCCAGTGTTGAATAACGCATCTACAATCCTTCTCTACCGCAGTGTTTTGAAAACAAGACGAGGTCAAAACCATGTACACGCCAAGGCCAATAATGTGTGCGAGAACATGAGAATTTAGACTCTGTGACCAATTCCAGTGAAATAAAAGTCACTGCTAACTTATAAAGACCTACCATACACCAACACAACAATTCTTGTTTTTACTTTAGCTTTGTGTCCCTAAGACAGGAATGCAGTTTCTCTTTTGGAAGGCAAGCAACCCCACAGATTCCAGTTACAGAGAGTTCAGAGGACATTTTTTTGCCATCATGATGTTATCATTAGCACTGTCCCTTTTATACAAAATACAGATGCCTGCTCCAATTTTGGCCTTAATTAGAACCCTACCTAGCAAGAGAATCAACCTGGCTTTAGACCAACAGGACAACAACATTATGTTGTTATGCTGTTAGCAAGCAAGCTGAACTGTTCTCCTGGAAGAAAACAAAACCAAATCAGAAGCCCTGGGCCTAGTGCTAGGGGATCTTGTTATCAGAGGTTTGTAGGTTTGAATCCCTAATCGGTCTGCTGTGGTGGTTGAACAAGCACCAATTGACTGTTGGCTGCTATATCAACCAACTTATCGACTCAGTTGCCTGTTGCTGGATACAAGCCAATGAGCAATAAGATAAACACTAACAACACTAAATGGAGGTCATGATGTTCAGGACTCTCTTTTGGCAAGGTTCCAAACTCCAAAATCTCCAAACAAAAGCCTTGAGCAGCAGAACATTACCTGGTGATTTCACCAAGGAAAACCAAATATTTATTTAAGGGGGATGTTTGACTGTAGGCGTTTATAAATTTACAGATAATAAAAAGAGACAGTTCTGAATTCATCGAGCTTTAGTATTTTCCTCCAGAGCTAAAATTATAGTTTTACTTTTTTGTATTTTATATTAATCATCCTTTGCCCAGAAGCACAAAATAATTATAAATTACCCAAATGTAACTAAAAGGTTGCTGAATGGTCACTTAGAGTTTGCAACAGGGGACTTAAATTTAGTGTATATACAGTATGTCGCTTCAAAGGTCTAGGCAAAACATAAAAATCACAAATTAATCACATCACCACAAAGGACCATTTAATACAGAGTATATGGTAAAGAGTATGTGTGGACAAGTATAGGAAATCTTGTAACTACAGTCAGCTTTGAACATAGCAGTAAACTTGTTTATAGAGCCTGATTTCTCCTAACCATTGATGACTGATGTTCTCATGAAATGCAGTCGTGTGACCACAGTTGACAAAAACATTTGTAAAAACCCTGACAAATATTTATTCAGGAAAGAAACCAAGTATGAGGCAGTTTATTGTGCAATGTTCTTTCTCTCATGCAAAATTTTACAGTGTTTATAAATGAAGGTGCTGATGAGAGGTCGTTATCAGCATTAGAGATTTGTGTTTACATGGTTTTGTGTAATTATGCAAAACAATTCCATATATCTATATCTGCTGAAAAACTTCTTATCTCTGCACTGCACCTGTGACTGGCAGTGCACTGCAGCACATCAGCTCCACAACCCATAATTCACCGTGTGGGAATTGGGAGTTAATAGTTGCTGATATAGATCAAATAAAACCACAGACAGAGAAGTGGTAACTTCCTCAATGGAAAACAGCAGTGGCAGCAAACAGGACGTGCCAACCTCTGACCCACTTTGAATCACCCTGTTGCACCCTGCAGCATGGAAAAGGAAAGAATTGTGCAAAGGGGCAAAAGATGAGGGAGAACAACTAGGGTCAAAGGAAACAGCTGAGGACCTGTTGGCTCCTGTTGGAGAAAGTGCTGATGAGTACTAAGACTAAAAATACAGACCAGGCAAAAGTCACTTTCTCCTCAGACAGGCCAAGACATGAAACACAACTTTCTGTCTTGGCATCTGTCAATAAGTTGTTAAAAAATAAAATAAAATGTAATAAAAAAATAATAAAATCAACTCAAAACTGTCGCACTGTCCCACACACTGTCCCTCGCTTGGTTATTTTACCTGTCGCTTTTTTTCTCTCTTTTCCCTTCTCTCTCTCTCTTCTTATCATCTTCGCTTAGTGGCCCGAGACTCTGTCACGCTGGGTTATTTTACCCATCTATATAACAGTAATATAAAATGTTTTATTACTTATTATTATTTTATATTATCAATATATGTGTTTATATTTATGTTTTTGATATTTAGATGGGGGGATTTCTATTTAATTCATTAATAGTATATTTCTATGATGGTTTTACACAGAAACCGTGGACTTTTGAAGTAGAATCAGTTCCATTTTCAAATTGTAGCAAACATTTTAGCTAAATGAATTAATGCCATCATGATTAAAATTTGGTTCAAGAGCAGAATAGTGTGGTTTAGAATTTAACCTTTTTAGCCCAATTCTTAAGAATAAGAAACTCAGTTATCTGTCATGATCAGATGGTGAGCAAGACCACGTGTCAACATGCACATGTTAATCCTTTAATTCTATAGAACTAAACTGAGATATTCACACAGACTTGTGCCCACTTTGTGACCATCCAACATAGTTCTGGATTGTTTTGGAAGGGTGGAGAGTGAAACAACAAGGAGAGGTGGGGGTAGAGGGGTCAGGGGCATTTCCTGAGGAAGCAGCTGGCTGCAGGGCCAGGGAACCGCATGGCAAAGGAAATGCAAAGGTGAATGTGGCACCAAGCAGATTATAAAGAGAGGTGACAGACACAACAACAGTTTGTTGCTTAGCTACAGCCTATAACCTCGAAGCTAACCTGACCTTTTTTGATCAAGTATGACGAACATAAGACAAACAAAACCAACGCCATGAATGTTTGCATTTTAATTGTTAATAGAAATATCGATACATTGTTGCTCTGATCTTGGTGTAATCTTATTGGGTTTAAATTTCATTAGTTGTTGTAATAAACTGTTCTGCACTTCTAGGAGAACTTAAGCTATTAATGCCTTTCTGACTCTTACACAGGCATACTATGTCAGGGAGCTAAACATTTTGCTTCTGTAAATCATCTAATCCTATCAGTGCAGTTTTATTAGATGTATATGACTCCTATTATTATTATCATTTGCTACATAAAAATATATTATCTATCTCTAATACTTAGATGTCTGTTTAAAGGAATGTTCTTTGGTGAACTGTGGAACTTTAGCCTTTTTCTTTATCCTCCTTCAGTCACAGAAAGACAAGAAGAGATCATCCCTGAACACCCGAACAACAGTAACATCAGATGCAGTCCACAAGACAAACGCTGCATACAGAAAACCCTGGCTCGACACCCACCCAAATCTGCAAATCAGAGAAGCAACACCGCCAGAGAAGAAACCAAGGCAGTGCTGGTGAGAGAAGAACATACACTGTATATATTCCTTACAGAAAACTGTTATTACTAGTGTCATTGCTTAAATTTTAAATAAAAACACAATGCCCTTCTTGTTATCTACCGTCACAGACCTTTCTGAATGTACACATATTGTTAAAATATTTTAGGTGTAGGAAATATCTAGTGAGTTAGGATCTTTTGTTTCAAAGCTTAAACCAATAGGTGTTTTCTAAAAGACTCTTAAATAAAGTTTTATAATAATAATAATAACAACAACAACAATAGTAATTATTATTATTGTTGTTGTTGTTGTTGTTGTTATAAATAATAACAGTTAAAGTTAATATCAATATTACACAGTAAAGAAAAACGTAACTTCATCTGTAACTGCTAAAATATTGATAGACAATACCTATAATTCAGCCAAAACATACATAACTGTTAAACAGCAGGAGTAAACCTAAGTTTGGAGAACAGTAGAACAGAGAACATGAACCTGGCTCTGCAGTCAGAGCAGGACTCAAACCCCAGCAGGTGGTTCACATTAGAGCTTTATCGCTCCACAGAATTAGAGTGGGCTTATAAAATTGTACAAATTAGTTTTTTACACACTGTACCATTTAAATGCCATCTCTGGAAATAAAGCGCAGGTGGACGTGACCTCATCATGCAATTTTCTGTTTTAACTCTAACAAACTGTGTGAACATACAGTGATCACATCCCAGTGAAACAGTATGACGCTGCTTTTATCACACTCTTAACGAAGAGGAACGGTGTGATGTGAAGGGACAGCAATGTAGTGGTTTACATAGGAAGCAGCTGGGGCTGCAAAGTGGAAACTATTGCTAATTGGTCAGAAGATGTCCTCTACTGAATCATGTAGTAATATTAGAGTAAGTTATAAGAAGAGAGTTTCAATCCTAAAATGTGTGCATCCCTAAAAGTTATACCTTAAATCAATTAACAAATTGAATACAAAAAAAACAGCTAATGTTTAAACAAATAATAGCCTGAAATCATTTTAAATAAACCAAAACATTTCATTTTGCCAAGGAATTTATGGGCGACAAGTGTGATCACCAAGTATATGATGATGATGATGTTGATGATGATGATGATGATGATGATGATGATAATGGTAAGAACTAAAAAGCTGAGTTCGGCCAGGAGCCACTGCTTTTATGTTGTATTAGTTCTAGGACGAATTCTAAGCTTAAAGAACTTGGAAATATCAAATTATTTTTCATAGCTGAATTTAAATCTGAAGTGCAGCATCATTGTTGAAATTAGTTGAAAAGTAGAACCAAAAAAAAATGCAACGCAAAAGAAAGTCACTGCTCGCAGAAAATAATTATCTTTTATACTCAAACATTTTTCTCTACATTTAACTGTACTTCAATAATTTAAAGGATATCAATCATTCCACGCTGGTATAAACGTATCTGTCACTGCTACCTGCTGAATTACATGCAATGATCCTCTTATAGGCTCCGTGTCGTGCTGAGCTACAAAGGGCTTTGGACAGACTGGCATCAAACACCCGCACACATGATGACCTCTTCACAATTCCTATACCCAACTGTGACAGGAATGGAGATTTTCACATAAAACAGGTCTGTTACTCTCTCACACTGCATAACAAGAAAAAAAAAAGAAAAAAAAGTACCTCCTCTATAAAAGCCAATAAAAATAAATGCTTATCTCTGCACATCACGTAGTTTCTTTCAAACTGTACCAACAATCACGGGCCAAAGCACAAAGCAGTCCTGCAGACGATTAAAGGTTGTCTTTCTAGTTCAAGATCAACACCAAAGAGTCTCCACACAGGCTGTTGTCAAAGCCAAGGTCTTATTTTGTTAAGCTGGATGGAAAGTGAGTTTTGTTTCCAGAAATCAAAAGTTCAAGCTGTGGGTGTGTGAAGTGGTTTCCCTCAAACTGTTGAACAACAATCGCTTCACCGTGGTGATGGATGCAATTATGTTTTGCATGCAAGTGGATTTCTTCTTGTTCGTGTGCTTTTGTGAGATAGGGCAACTTTGCAGATAAGAGGGGGAGGATGGGGAAACCATAAAAATGGAGATAAGACTTTGTTCTGAGCAATCAAAGCAGCAATTGTCCACATACTGATAAAAAGAGGCAACAGTCATCTGGAGTCAGTGATGTGAGTTGCGTAACATTGTTAAATGATCTTTGCGGGGATTCAGAGGCATGTGTTTACTGTTTAACTCAAACTGCTCCTTAATTTTAAAAAAAGACATACATTTGGAAGTAAAGCACATGTTGAGTAAACCGGGAATCATTTTATAAAAGCCACAAATTAAAATCTTGCTTGGAATGTTTTAAATCAAGACACAATAAAAGAATTGTAAAATACAAATACGGTAGTATTTTTGTTAATGCCAATCATCTCAAATATCAAATGAAGCATTACCAGCACTTAAAGGGCAAATTTGTGTAATGTACCTGAAAGTAATAGATATTTTCCCCTAGTTAAAGTTGAAACGCTAGAAACCATGGAACCTTGGATAGCATGTCAGCAAAGACGAAAAAAACAAACAGATTTCACGTAGTATGAAAGAACTTCATAGTGTGTTTGCTGCTCTATCTTTATGTCAGACAGCTAGTGGAAAATTTGCGTCACTCTCTCCCCCCAAAAAAGTCCATAGGGAAAATCAGCTATTTAAGTCATAACACCCAGGGGGCGATGACGCACTGCTCACTCTGAAAACAAAGGCACACTATTTATATGCGAGGAAACATTCAACACATTCTTCTTAAACAGCAGCGGTAGATCAGCAAAAATATATAATACAAAACACATGACACAACAAGATAAGATAAAATGTATACATATATAATATATACACAGGTTGCGCTTTGGCCCAGAGGCAATGCCTCTGTCATTGGTGTGAAACCCCAGGGTTCACCTCCTGGGCAAGTTCGAATCCCGGTTAGAGCGGTTGGTACCTTCCAGTGGACTCACCACCTGCAGGAAGGTTTGGGGGGTTGGTACGATGCAGTGTGATTTAGGTGGCGACTGCTGCCCCCGCGACCCGGTAACGGATAAGCGAATGAAAATGGATGGATGGATGGATGGATGGATAATATATACACACATAAGATATATACACATATATAATGTATATCTGTATAATGTATATCAAATACAAGCTCATACTTCAGAATCAGAGAATTTGCGTAGAAAAATCTCAATCGCTGCTTTGATCTTCAGTAAAACAAGATTAAGGATTTCCACCACATACATTATCACTGCCACTACCTCATCATTACCACAGTTACTTCATTATCACTGCCACTACCTCATCATTGCCACAGTTACTTCGTTATCACTGCCACTACCTCATCATTACCACAGTTACTTCATTATCACCACCACTAATTCATTATCACCATGGCTACTTCATTATGACCGCTGCTGCTTCATTATCACCAATGCTGCTTAACTATCACCGCTGTTATTTCATTATCACCACTACTTTATTATCCTCACTGCAAACCTCATTATCACTACTGATACCTGATTATCAACACCATTACTTTATTATCACTACTGCTACTTCTTTATCACAAACTTTTAACCTTTCATTCTTCATCACTGCAACTACTTTATTATCCCTTCCACTACTTTAGACACAGAATAATATTCTACCTTTTACTGTACTCTCCAAAATGAACAAAGTATCTCAACCCATTGATTGGTTTATCAATTAACAACATCTGAGGTTACTGTAGGCCAAAGGTTATAAGGCTATATTTATATAGTGCAGCTACCCACATTTTGTTATAATCTGTTGGATTGATCTTTTGTCTACAGTGTCACCCGGCACGTGACGGTCAACGAGGGAAGTGCTGGTGTGTGGATCAGAAGACCGGCATGAGGCTGCCTGGTCCACTTGAGCAGCGAGGGGAACTCGACTGCTACCAGCTAATGACAGCAACCCTAAAGGATTGAGGAAGAAGCGGTGGGGAGGAAGGTGCAGAAAAAGCTGAATTCTACTGGTGCTCATTCGTGGAACTTCATGAGGAAAGGCCTTAAAAGCCATAACGCCACAAAGGCTTTGGCAAAGAAAAAAAGGAAACCATTGAATTGAGTCCTTTTGCTGTTCTGTGTTTCTGTCTGTGTGAATGACTGTTAACACACACCAACAGTTTTAAGCACTTGGTGTGTGTTAATTTCTAATTTGTGAACTTAAGATTGTTAGTCTTTAGACACATAGGCTTCATAGCGAACGCATGGGAAGAAAGAAAATCACTTTCCCACATAAGAGAGGTGTTTTGAATTTCTCTTGGAGCCAGAGACTGTAAATACTCCTGGAATAAAAACTACTTACACTGCCGGCTGTTTTTGGAGGTTACGTAGTTTGTGTATTAGTCCAAGTAACATGAGTCTGGTTCATTCTCCATTCATAACATTAATTGGTTTTTCTGATCATCCATCTCAATAATGGGTTTAAGATCATCTATAGAATATATATAGAATATATAATTGAACTAAAAGCAAAATGAGCACTGAAACCATCAGTTGGTTGGATTTAATCAGATTTCGCCTCATTTTACACAGACTTGTATACAAACCACTCAGCTCTCCAAACCAATGGAGTCTGTACGTTTTCAACTGCTTCATTTTTGCAGTGGCATTTTGTAGCTTCATCCAGCTCTACTTCATAAATAGTCAAACAAATAAACTGTGGTATGCCATCTGAGCAAGTAGAAAGGTGTGTACACACTAAAAGGTTGTGATGTGGTAGTCCTACAGCATATATACCACTAAACCCTACCACCGACCAAGTAAGTCAAAACAAATCATACAAAATAATTTCTAGTACAAACCTGTTTTGTTTGTCACCGGACCAGCAATAAGAGAAAGAGAACAAGACTTTGACAGATCAAATGATAAACCATGGCTTTTCACAAAGCAGAGGCCAAAGTGCTGGACACCAGTACACACCAGTAGTAATATGTACCACAAAACATATAGGATAAAAAGAATATGACAAAAACAAAAATTGGTGAAAAAACAATCTTCATATATTGTGATAGTACCTCATCATCTTCAAACCTGGACTTTCCTTCTTTAATACAAATCTTTCGAGGAAAATGTTTTTGCTTTGGGCCTTCTTGCACCAGTCCAGGAAACCTCATAGTTATGGCCCCAATTCAAATAGAGAAAACCCACAAAATAGACCAGAGTGTTATTACATTAGTCCCAGCTGCAACATTAGGCAACAGAGACAGCTGTGAACCTTATTTCAAAGTTCAAGTCTTTCTCCTCCGAAGAGGATGAGGAAAATGAGAAAACCCCAGAGTTTAAGCACATATCGCCTTTATTAGGCCTAGGTCTATTAGTATACAGTAATATTAGGTCTATGGCTAATAGTATAGTAATAGGTCTAAGTCTAGTCTTACTGGTTCTGCTTATTTGAAGGATGTACTTCCTGTTCATACATGTACGAGACACCTCCTGGTTTAAAACATCTCCAGGAGCTTCATATGACAGTGATGATTTTGTTGCTCAGAGTTATTAGTCACACTGGTGGCAGCCTGGAGCTCAAAACTATAGCACAAAGAAGCCTCAGAGACTCTTTCTATATTGTCTAAACCATAAACTCTGCACTGCTGATATGATAATCCTATTTTTCCAGTTGGTGCTAAGATGTCAGCGTGACTTTTTCTCTCACTTTTGCATGAATACAACGTCAGCATCTCTGCAAACAGACTGTGGTGCTATATATACTGACTGTGCCAAAAGAAACTAATGGAAAAATGATGATGTTAGTTCCTGCACTTTTTGGGCATTCCTAGGGATAGGAAGAGATGACAAGGGCTTTGTGGATATGACACAATCAGTGCGACGTTTACCTTGATGTGTGACCATTTGAACAACCTACAGTATCAACACTATCTCATCATGTGCTCAAAGTCACAATGTAAACACAGCATCCCACGTTAGTCCAGGTCCAATCAGAAAAAATAAAATGAAATTGAATGCCGTCTGAGTTATAGTTTAGGTTTAGTGTCAAATCCTATACTGCAGTACCACAACACAAAAATGGTGAAAGGACTGTGAACGATAATGTATCATCTTTGCTAATGTGAAAAGTGGTACAAATAAGGTGCCTTTTCATGGCTCAAATATTAAAAGTTAAAATACTTCTTGTAGATCTCAATTTGAACAAAAAGAATGACCAAATGTAAAATGAAACCAAAGCCAGTTACCACTGATTGGACTTTTAAGTTTTATCATTTCTGCAGCGACTGCAAGGTTAACAGGTGTGTATTGTGTATTATTTAACAAATACCTCTGAATCCAACTACTAAAGAATTTTCCTGCCCCCACCCTCCCTTCTGCTTTGGTTCATGTGAGCACTGCATCAGTTTTAGTCCCAGCCCAAATATTCTTATTGGTTAAGATGTTACCAGCCATTCCTGTCTTCTTTCTATATGAATTTTATCTTGTGTTACTTTGTGCTCCTGGTGGGCAGTCTACAAAAGCATTATATTTACCTGGTAGTGGGGATTGTTTAACTTGGGCTTGCTAACAGCAAAAATCATAGCATTAACGTCTTATGTTGCTGATAGGAAAAGAAGACTTCATGCCACTGTCTGACATGAAACAGGTTTTAACTCCTAAATGTATTATACACATTTTTTTTAAAAAAGTGAGAGCCACACTCAGCACACAAAACAACAGAGGACCAGTAACAGTGACACATTATAGCCATTAGGAGTGTAACTGCAAACTGTAACTAAATCCCAGAGTAGCTATATTAAAATAAGTTAAATGTCAAGAATGTCTTTGTCCCTAACAATAACGGTGCTTAAGAAAATGCTTCTGTTTAAAAGATGGTATAAATACATCTTGTTCTTTGCTTTACACTATTTTATCTAATGATACGTTTAACCTTTGACTGTAAAAATAGGAAATCCAAAGGTCATCTGCCAAAACACACAGTTTGAAAAAAGAGAAGTCTGTGCTACAGCTCAAAATATCCAAAACCAAATAACTCTGAAGACCCAAAGGTTCAAAGACATCAATATACCCTCAGTGAACTGCATGCATGGAAAATGTTTACTTTGCACAATTCTTTGGTATCATTCAGCAAACACATTCCAATTCTCATCTAAAGGCTTTGATTTATGTAAAAGCCTCTTAACTACTTAAACAGTGCATTTACACTATAGTTATTACTCTAACTTTACTGACCTGTAATTTCATTTCTTAAGACTGTTCCAGTTTAGCTTTGATGTTATCTGTTCATATGTACAAATTATGAAGTAAATGTCTGCATGCATTCAAAGAGACTTGGGTGGAAATCTGTATCTAGTCCCGACTATTACTGTATATTCAAACCCATGGGCTGATTGACAACTGAAATACAGCATTTCAACCAATGTCAAAGACAAATACATTGTAAATGTTTACCGGATGAAAATGTATACATTGTAATAAATCCATTAACACACATTGGTAACTACCATGTTGTACTGTAGTCGTGTGATGAATGATACTGCTGCATAATGACAGCTTTGTATGTAATTTCTAGGGTTGTCAATGGATTAAAATATTTATTTTTTTGTCTGTAGTTAAATCGTGATTAATCGCAAATTATTATTTACTTTTCATTGTTTAGCACAGAGCACATCTTATTCTCGACTTTAACATCTCCCGGCATCGGCACAGTGGTAGCTCCATTCTCGTCTACAGTAAACATCAAGAGTAGTGGCAGATATTTGAAGCTAAGTTTGGCAGTTGAAACACCACTTTATTATTCACTTTATTTCTGCACAGGTTTCAACTGTGTCACCTGATTGCTTCCTAAACTATGTTGCAAAGCAAAGTTTGGTTCACAAAAACATAGTGACGTGAAAAACAATTTATGTTTTACTCACGTTAACTTTGGCAGCCCTAGCATGAATTTAGCAACCAGTCAGGTTCCCAGGATTGATCAAAAATACTGTTTTGTGTTTGGACACGTCTTCCAACATGTGATTCCATTTGCCCATGGTTAGCTGGGTATGGGTAAATGATTAAAGCAGTGACTTGAAATTGAGTTTTACAAAGTGAGAGTTAAAACACAAATATTTCTTATGATCTATCAGTGTTGCAGAAATTGGTTGTGTGTATAAAATTAGATGGTGTGAATGCGCATCGTGAATTGAAAGTTCTAGCCATATTGCCTAATAATGGAGAACTTGCTTATTAAAAATTAGTTCCTCAGTTTACTCCCTTCATTACTACCTATTATCCACTACCCTACCACTGTGCTGCACATCACAATATACTGTATATAAATATCTATTATATAAAAAAATATATAATGCATTTTAAAACATTAACTTTTAGTGCAGCTATATTAGCAAATACGGCAATATTTAAGGAATTTGGTCAAGCAAAACCTTTGGATTGACCCTTCATAATATTCTGACCCTGGAGTTTCTAAATATAACTTCAATGTTTTCAGCAGAGTAAACTTTCAAGTCTTCTTAGTTCCAGTGCTTGACCATTGTTTTAAAAGAGCTCTCGTGGCTTAGAAAACCAAAACTAAATCTTTCTTACTGGAGGAGCTTTATGGGGTTCCCATCAATTGGGGTTCCAATTGATTTAAAGTGTCATGGGTCTTGCTCTGCCCCTGGGCATCAACAATAGAACAGCTGTGGCTGTGGGGCCCTGTGTGAGTGCTCGTGTTCAGCCTGGATGGTAGCTTATGAGAGGCATGTGACCTTCAACCTACCTCCAGATGTACTTCATCCACAGGTGTCCAGCGCTGCATTGTCCTGTTTTTTTAGTCCTCTGCGCAGCTTTCTGCTTATTACCTGGCAATAGAAATCAGTCATTATACATTATGCAGGTGTTGGTATGAGAATAAAATATATAAAAAAAACCTCTCAAGTTTGCAAAAAGGTTAAAAAATGGGGTCACACAAGAACAGTCAATTACAAATCTAAAACAAGTACTTCACAGGTTGAACAAACACAGATATGGACTTGATCCTACAGGCTTAAATTGTTATCTTTAGGGAGCACATTGTTCTAACTATTGACCTTTGTCGGTCTTGAACAATGTGGCCAAGAATTCAAACTATTTCAGTTTAAATAACAAACGGACCAGTGAAGAGGGCAACCTTATTTTTTTTCTCTAAAGCCAAGTCTCCCGTAAACTGCTTATAGGGCAACTGGTAGTATGGTGACATAAGAAATGGTTCAGATTGTTTATGATGAGATTACTACCTAAGTAAGCTGCAGAGAACACCTGCAACCCACACATTTGCAGAAAGAGCCTGTGTAGGAAACACTTTTTTCTGTAAGGATTAAGCAGTCGTCAATGGATAATAATAAAAACACATATTTAATAAAGTAACACATCCAGGTCAAATTTGATGATCATGATCTTTTACTTACTAGTTTCCCCTGAGGTTGTGATCTTGGCTTGATTGGGTCAGCCATTTCATCATTATCGTGGGCTAAGAAAACACACACAACTGGGTTTGCAATGGAAATACCAAACTTTAAAATTCTAGTTAAAATGTGAAAAGTGTTAACATGCATTTTATGTTTAGTGTGAAATGAAATAGTCTTCTAATTTATATGGATTTGCATTAAACAGGCGGGGGGCGTTGTGTCTACATTAGTGCAAAACAGTGAAGTAGAGGGCAGCTGGACTATCTTTTGGTTTCATCTCTTCATCGAGGATCAGTTCTTCAGTTCTAACCGACTGCTAGAAAAATTCTGGTAACTATCCTCATAGTGGCAAAAAAACTGAAGAATTAGTTGGTAAAGCAAAATAAAGAATGTGACCACATGGGAGGAAAGTTGTAATCACCAGGGTCAATGTGTGAACGGAGGTTTGTATGGGTTGTTTGGTCAATGACAATTGAGTTAGGGGAGGGAACTGAGGACAACATTGTAGGTGGATGAAAGATGGTGTCTTAAGTCACCTCCACTGTTGAGCGATGCTTTCTCAAGGTTGATGATGGTTCCTTCATTCCTCTTTGAAGCCATCTGTGGAAAGGATACAATTTATTGCTCAAGTGTGCCCATAACAGCTTCAGATCAAATGACCTGAGAATGACTTTAAACCTATGAATACAAGTCGTCACTTTGTGAATAACTTTACATCCACAGATTTAAACAGTTTGCCAAAACAAAGTATCTATCAAAACAATGGAAATTGCATTTCTATTGGATTTAAATCCATGAAAAAGAAGTAATTGATAGTAAATACCATCAAGTCACACATGTGGGTTGATTTTCAGAGTTCCATGATATTATAATGTTATAAACACCTGCAATTTCGATGTGAAGCTGCAGAGCTTTTATTGCTGTCATTGTTATAATATACCTCGGTCCCTTTCTCTTATCCTGGAGGAGGACATTGCACATGGACTGCAGCAGTGATAGTTGAAGGTGATAAGCATCATTGTGGAGGCACAGCACAGCTGAGATGAGAAGGAGGAGGAGAGTGGAGGAGGTGGGGGTGCTGCAGCAGCAGCAGTTCTGGAAGATTCTGCAGGAATCTTATGAGTGGACCCCATTTCATACGATTAGAGTGGGGGAGCGTTTTCTTTCAGCTAGGTGCTTAGTTTTCCCCTGTCAAAGACACGACCACGTACACACAAAGTGCTGAGACTAAAGCTATTTTAGGGTGAGTTTTTTTAAATTAATGTAATTATAGCCAACTCAATTTCTTTATAGGCTTCATCTCACCATCAAGATCCATGAAAATGTTGTTACCTCTTTGACTTGACGCTGCATGCTAACATCTGTCATTGTCTTTTCATAGAGGTGGCTAAGCTACGTTAGCATCTAGCTGAGAGCTTCAGACAACAACGCCAGCAAACGCGCGCTTGCAAAACCTACGACTCGGATAAATTGTGAAAATTATTTAAATTATTATCCAACTAAACGCTGCCAAACGTAACTATGTGCAGTTATTAAAATGAAGAGAGGTCCTTATATGTCTACGCTTTGCTTGCAGGCCAACACGAATGCTAACGCCAACTAACGGTTCCTTTTAAAATTAAGCACCGGAGTCGAATCTTTCATCGTTCACTGTGAACAGAATGGGTGTAGTGCAAATGGCACTGGCATTTAGCGATTTACGTGTTTCAGTCATCAGTTTTCAGTGACAGTCTTGAAGCTATTTTAGAGCTAGCGCAGATTCTAAGGTGCACTGTCGAACCCCATTACCAGACTGTTAGTGTCAGTGGCTCTTTGTGTTATGCCACACAAATGATGTAATTTATCAGGCAGTGTGATATAACCATTGTGATTAACCAGCGTCATAAATCAATTTCTTTTATTCCAGACCCAATGACTGGAACAGACTGATAACACGTCCATCTCATCAAAGATGTCAAGTAAGAAATTATTGTTTTAATTACGTAATCCTAACAAACGATTCGTTCAATTGTTTGTTTTTTGTGAGGGTATTAAAATGCAAAATATATATTTGACTGCAAGTAGCAACACAGTAAACGCACTGCAATGCCTAAGAAAATGCATCCATATCCAACCTTTTAATAAAAATGACAATTATCCAAATCCTGAGGCCTCACAGATATTTCGAAAACAATTACGTTTTCAAATTCAATAAAACTAAAGATTGTTTAAGTAACACAATTTAAATAAATAATAAAAGAAGGTGGTATTTTAATTTTGTAGGACACGCAGACAGATTAATGTGCAATGGGTAGGTTGATAATCTGCTATAATACACATGGAATTCTAGAGTAAGAGTAGAGAACTGCTATAATCTCAGTCACAAATGCACTGGAATCAGTCCTGTGTATTTTTACTCCTTAATTAAAATGTAATAAATTACAATTTGGTGCAAACCTCTGATGTGAGCCTTGTACTGCATCTGCTCTGCATAATGTACACTGTTAAGTTAAACCTTTTTCTAATATATTGTCTAAAATTTATGGTTCACCTTCATTTTAATAGCCAATATGATGTGATAAGTGCTACGTTAGGTGGCACACTACCATAGTTCACTGTGATCGTAAATGGATGGTCATCATGCTCACCAACCACTGTGTTCATAAATGGATGGTCATCATGCTCACCAACCATACTCAGGAAGGTGGTGGTATTTAAAAAACATTTTGTGGAACATTAAGGGGTTAAATTCACTACAGAAACTGCAAACTTTGGTAAATGCATGCATTGGTTTCTGGATCATATCTATTAGGTGTGACTTCTGCTACTGTAGCCCAATATGCTAAAATATTTTTATTTTTTGAGGTGGTCTTTTGCTGACCTTTATTGTAATGTATGTTACATTTAAGGTTGACCTCCTGTTTGTAAAGGGCCAATGCTTAAAGCAGACAGTTTGACTAGCCCTAAATAACTCAACCCTCCTTTGATTATGTGTTATCTCACTCGTGCCCCTGGTGGACACAATTATTTTAACTCAATTGCTTAACTTTATCTATTCCTAAATCATTTTTTACTGAACATACATAACACAGTGGACTTCCAGGTAATTTCAGTTAAAGTTAAAGGTAGAAAATATCACTAGCTGATTTCATGTGGACCTTTGCTTTCACAACAGAAAGACCGTCTTATGCCCCTCCTCCTCCCCCTGCCCCTACAACTGTAAGTACCATAAAACCCTAATATTACCTAAGTAAACCCTATGAAAATGGCATTGGTTTTTATTACGATATCAACCCATATTCAAATGTATCTAAGCACTGTTAGCTACACATTTGGTGTGCTGATTCTCCGCTGCCCTGAACTGATTTCTTTAAAGCCCCAGCATGAATGCAATTTTATTTCACATTGTCTTTGCTTCTTTCATTTCTTTTTTTTTTAAGTTATTTTCTTCTGGTGTTGGCCTCCCTCTTTTCTACTTCTTTTATTGTCATTTCTCATTCATGTTTCTGTCTCATTTGTTTCCATCAGCAATTGCCCAACACACCTGGGTTTGTGGGGTACAACCCATACAGCCATCTGGCCTACAACAACTACAGACTGGGAGGGAGCCAAAGCAACAACAGTCGGGTAACGGTATGAATGTTCAGTCAGAAATCAGCAAGTTTGTTGGCAGTGACAGCAGAGAGAAATACAATTTGTAACAAAACTTTTGTTAGGCTTTGAATTTTAAACAGGCAGTTTTCCTAGGCCATAGATGACTTCAACAGTGGTGATCTTGTGCACCAATATATAATTGTATTTCAGTTTTTAAAAGACCAAACACAGAAGAACAGTCAGTTTAACAGTGCAAAATCATTCAATCCCAGCAAACATCGTGTCTGCATTTGGATGATCATCTTTTCAAACTACTCCTGTTTTTTCCATTTGGGTTTAAACTAAGAATCTGTGTGTCTTTCAATACCACCTGCCCTCCAAAGTCAGCATTTCTAGCGGCCATGTTGAGTAACTCATGCCACCAGTGTTGCCATAGCATCACAGACTCTCAGCTGAGCATGGCTCCAGCTGCAGTAATTTTGTCACTGCATGCAAGGCTGCGGTTAGCCCACAGTGGATAAATCTTAGTTCATGTGCAATTGTTTTGGCATTGTCCTGTTTTCTTTTTTCTTTCTTTTTTTTTCTACTTCCAGTGCTTCTCCATTGTAGTCTGTGGTGTTCCAACATGCACATGGCCTCATATTTCCTCTAATCAAAGCCAAGACAATTCAAAGAACAAGCATTGATTATGGTTCATAGGGTGGTATATTGAAGTACAGACGTAGGCACAAGAATGCAGTGCTACGCATGTTTGAATGCTGCAGCATCTGTGCCTAAAGGTGACTATTTTTCTGTCCTCAGCAGAATTCTTCTGGAATAAATATCCCCAAGCCACCCAAACCACCAGATAAGCCACTGATGCCTTATATGAGATATAGTCGAAAGGTAAGTACACAGTGTGTCACTGCTGCCTTTTTGCATCACAGTGCGATGGCATGCTTTGCTTCTAAAGTGCAGGGAAAGCTCAGGACAAAGACGTACATGTTGTTTTAGACACTGATCAGGGTCTATTCAGTTGGGTTTTCAGACAACCTAGGCCAAGACTTAGCTAAGTGGGATTTAGCCATTGAAAGATTGAGCTTAAAGCACACGGCCTCCTCTGGTTTGTGACCTCTCTGCAAAGAGATAACCACTTATAAGCCCCTCCAACCCAACCCCACACCCATGTCTGGTTCTCATCACCAGGTTTGGGATCAAGTAAAAGCCTCCAATCCTGATCTGAAGCTATGGGAAATTGGGAAGATAATCGGTGGCATGTGGAGGGACCTCACTGATGAGGAGAAACAGGATTATTTGAATGACTACGAAGCAGAGAAGGTTGGTTGTTTTACAACGGGTGTTCATGAGTTCCTTTGATGGGTGACCAGTAGATGTGCCTTCAACAGTTGTGTGTCCCTCCAGTCATCACTTCCTCCTTTGATCAGTATCTTGAGTAAAAACCTTTTCCCTCACCTTGGTCCATTGGTAGAAATCAGGGTCCACGTGTTTAGCGTGCCTTCCTTCTTTGTGTCTTGTCATTGCTATTCGTCTTTTCCACCTTAGATTGAGTATAATGAAAGCTTGAAGGCCTATCACAACTCGCCAGCCTACCTGGCCTACGTCAACGCAAAAAGCCGAGCCGAGGCAGCTCTGGAAGAGGAAAGTCGCCAAAGGCAGTCACGACTTGACAAGGGAGAACCATACATGAGCATTCAACCAGCCGAGGATCCAGATGGTAAGACTCTGGTGCTTTGAGTCTTTGACTCCTGAGTTGTAATCACAGCAGATCAGACTAATATTAGATGAGAGCTTAGGCAAAGAGACTGTTGTTTTTTCTCGTCTTTCTTCCGTTGCTTCAACTGCAGGACTCCTCTGTTTCCTCCGTATGTTGGGTTCATTTTCTGTTTAAATCTTGCTGCTGTTATCATTATTTCTGACCTTTTCTCACATTTAAATCCAATCTAAGCTTCATCTGAACTTATAAATTCAGCTCGATCATTGGCTCATTATTTCAGTACTATGAAATTATAGCAGGATGTTACTTCTCGATTTGGCCACCAACTTGGACTTCACATCAGATGTCAGATTAAAAGTGACAACACAGCAAGAAAATGATGCGTGTCTGGGGTCTGGCAGAGTTAAAGAAGAAAAAAATGATGCGCAGGAAAACTACAAATAAACAATTTCCAGATGATAAAAGCAGCACTCGGGATCCATTTGGTTGAGGGGAAAAACATTTTTTTGTTTTTTTTTTTAAATGCCCACTTATGTTGGAAAAAGTGAACAATTTTTACCTTAAAGGTAGAAAAAAAGGTTTCTCTCTCAGTGCACCTGTGTTTAACTGTGGTCTGAATAAAAGAAGTCAGTCCCTGAACACATCACCACTTTTTTCTGGCCCACTGGGTTCTGTTCCCGGCAGCCCTTACCCACGTCATTGATGAAATAACACTCATCACTCCAGGTGGTTAGATTAAGAAATGGTGTTGTATTAATGAATACAGATTCTTCTAGTCTTCCCTCCATTTCTCCTGTTCTGCATTTCCCAGCATCCAGTTTTCCCCCAAAAAACAGCTACCAGAGACACTCAAACACACGCACAGTTATGGTTTAAACAATAGAACAGAAAAAACAAATTAATTTCATTTGCTCACGAAATGTTGTCCCAAGTGGACAAGACACGACAGCAGCCTATTTGTCACACTCTGCCCCAGTGTAGTATTGACACCACTTTTACTGGTTCCTGTCCTCTGTGACAGATCACTAGATTGAACACCTTTAACACTCTGCATCACTGCAAATGGGAATTATTGTTGCTCTTTTGATCTGTGCACTGCAGCGGCAGCAGTGTGTTCAAGTAAAACTGAGCCCACCACAACAAAGAGAAAATAAACAGCCCACACCCTGTGAAAGAAGTGTACGGTGGTGACAGTAAAGACAAATTAAACAGTTGAAGAAAAAGTAAAAGTAAAATTATTTCACGTCTCACAATGCAACAGTTTAGGTGGTGTAGGTGCTCGACACGGACAGAACAAGAAGCAAAAACTCACATCCTCAGAAATAAAAACCGTCACTGGTTTATTGAGACTAAAACAAAGGGAGTGTGCCATGTGGGCTGCTCAACGTAAAAACTTCTACACATAGGCATATGATGTCACATTTTACTGACACATGTCCCTTACTACTGAGTATGACGCACTACCCACATGTATTAATAAGAATGAACACAACTTAGTTTGTCTGCTGTCAGCTGATGTTACTGGTCTCTGTCACTGCCATGAGAGTGTTACCAAGAGTTTACTAAAAACGTGGCTAAATACTCAGCATTTCTATGACAGTAGCTATCACTTGCTGTCATATTTTGTTCTGTGCACACAGAATACTTTATGCAAGACAACTTTAAAGACACTAAATGCAGGTGAATTAACAAACAAAATGATCAAATACCTACAGTGTACCACCTATGTGGGACTCTCATTTAACACCACACACATTACAATTCAATTGTTTATTAAATTGTAAATAATGTGCGGAAAAGAAACTGGACAACAAAAGGAGACACAATCCAAAAGAAACATCTATGGAGACAGCCTTTATGGTCACTGCAGCAGGTAGTTGTTGACTACCAGCAATGATTAAATCTAGTCTAATAAAATGACAGTGACCAGGATGTACAGGATCAGATCAGAGGGACAAACGAAGAAGAACATTATGAACTGCTGTTCAAGTCGTTCAGGGATGCAGTTCTTCAATACTTAAATTTAACATGTACCGCAAAATAAGTTGTAATACTCGTTGTGATTGGTCTTATCCCAGGGTTGGGAAACACTCAACTAAAACCTAACTTGTGTGTCTGTTTCGTTTTCTGTCTCTGTAGACTATGACGATGGGTTCTCCATAAAGCACTCAGCTGCTGCACGTTTCCAACGTAACCATCGTCTGATCAGTGAGATCCTCAGTGAAAGTGTAGTCCCTGATGTGAGGTCGGTCGTTACAACTGCTCGTATGCAGGTCCTGAAACGTCAGGTCCAGTCCTTGATGGTACACCAGGTACGGAGTCCTTCTCTCACCATATAGTCACACCAGTGCCCTTATTATATCAGTCATGGTGATGGAGTAAGGAGGATGATTGTGGAGTGTGACGGTGTGACACTTACATTGTTATGCATGAACCTCTGGTGTTGTAAGGGTTAACAAGACTGGCGTCTGTTTGCCTTGTGTCACAGAGAAAGCTGGAGGCCGAGCTGCTCCAGATCGAAGACCGCCACCAGGACAAAAAAAGAAAATTCATTGAAGCCACAGAGTCGTTCACAAACGAGCTCAAAAGGGTACGGCATCTCGGTCATCACTCGCTCGCACGCAAGTTTTTGTTTTGCATGTTTGACTCTGCAGTGTGCAGCTCTGGTTCTGTGCCCGTCAACATCTGCCTCACAGCCACCAGCTGCCGCTAACTCTGTCCACATGTTCTGGGGGTCGTATTGCTGTCATCATATACAATTTGTGGCCCACGTAGTAACAGTTGCTGTTTTGGAATAAAAATCAGGACTCTGCAGTTGACTGCAGTGTCTGCTCTGCACAACGGGTGGCGCCGTTTACAGCGTTACTTCACTGAGGTACAGAGGCACAAACAGTGATGAGAAAAATGAATCAGTTACCATGTGGATAAACCCAGACGAATACTCAGTAGTTTTTAAGACGGTCAATGAAATGAAATGAAATGTCAGAATACACCCACAACAGTTAAATTACAAGTGAAACCTCAAATAATTCAGTCATCGTTCATGAATGTAAATCTTTTATTTCTAACTTTCTAACTTGTGGACTTGAAAGCACAATAAATGTTAACAAAATCATATTACCAAGAGCATTTTAGGAAGGCCAACTTCTAGGTTATGTGAATGACTGAATTTTTGTCTCTGTAATTGACTGGAAAACTCTCCAGCATGTAACTTTGTCCTCAGGCATTGACTGCTGGGATTGGCTCAATAAATGTTAACAAAATCATATTACCAAGAGCATTTTAGGAAGGCCAACTTCTAGGTTATGTGAATGACTGAATTTTTGTCTCTGTAATTGACTGGAAAACTCTCCAGCATGTAACTTTGTCCTCAGGCATTGACTGCTGGGATTGGCTGCAGCTCCACCCACAACCCTAGAGAAAATAAAGATGAATTAACTGATATTTTACAGAGGGCAAAATAACTCCCCATGATCTGATTTTAAAGGGCTAATTCTAATATTACATATATTACTATATTATTATTCTTTTGTATCAAGCCCCTGCGTATTACTAAAACTAAAGTCTTCGATTGGATCTAAATTCTACTAAACAATCCCGCTCTGTGGCCCCCATTCTTCTCTCGCTCACTGATTTTGTAGTTATGCTGCATGAAGGTGGAAGTTGACATGGAGAAGATTTCTGCAGAGATCACTGCGGCTGAAGAGGCAGCTCGCAAACGCATGGCTGAACGAGAAAAAGAGGCAGGGGAGCGTGGGGCCAAAGACGCGCCCACCTGTGTCTTAGCTGAAGAAGAAAAGCACATCTGTGCCACACACGGCAACAAATCCCAGCAGAATTCTGTCAGCGAGAGTAGCAACGGCAAGGAGTGTGAGGAAGAGTCCCACACAGCAGATTCAGCAGGTGAGACACACTTGTCTTTAACTTTGGAGTCAGCTGGGCTCTTGAGGTTGTTTTTTTTTTTTTTGATCAGAGGTTTATCTCTTCTAATCAGTGAAGTTGAAGTCCTCAGAGGAGCTTGATGCTCATCCAGGCAGTGAAGAGGGGACATCAGAGGACAAGGAGAGCGTCCCAGAGGGTGCCATAGAAGAAGGAACCAGCGACAGTAACACAGGCTCAGAGACGACGTCTGCTCAGACAGAGGACGCCCCAGCCAGTGAAGCCTCAGAAGGGCCCAGCAGGGCCCGAGCAGCCCACTGAAACCAGCAGCTGCCCTGGCCCTGAACTGTGAGGTTGCCACGTGTCAGCGTCCTCTCGTCATTCTTATTGCACAGTGTCATCTCAGTTTTATCAGTGTTGAATGGGTTCGTTGTTTAACAAAGCTGAAGAAGGGAGTTAGTGAAACACCTGGGCTCAAAGTGAGGTGCTGCACAAAGAAATGAAACAAAGAGAAGGAATGAATCTGTGAAAGAGGCTGCTGAGCGCATCCATGTACGTGTACATCCATGTATGTGTACACCTATGTACGTGTACATCCATGAATGAGCACTATCTGTGGACGTGCTCCATCCACATCCCCTCGTTTATGTTGCAAAAACACAGTTTTACTGCAGCAGGCACAACTGTCATTCACACTGCTCCCACAGGGGGAGACATTTAGAAGCACCTCTGACTGACTTGACGACATGTTAATTCGGTCTTTCAGGCTTTCTAGTATAGTGCCATTTTTCACAGACCAGATATCAATACCAGTACCATGAGTATTTTAATTTATTGACTCGCTGATACAGTGAACAATGCTTCTGTGGTTGGATTACAGTAAACATGCAATGAACTGTAGGGCAGTGTTATTTAGGTGGAACTGCTCTGTGAGTAATGGGTGTGAAGTGCAGTGTGTGTGTTGCAGTTGTACCTTTGCTACCCAAACCACTTTTTTCTTCTCATTAACAGAAGAATATTTTCAATCTAAAAACAAATATGACACAGTACAAAAACTTTTCAAACTGACACTTTTATCACATTAGGACATATATATCAATAAGACTAAGATAAAATAATATTAGAAATATTATTAGAAAAATAAAATTACATTCTCTTCATACAACAGAATGAGTAGAGATTTTACATTAATAGACCATTTCCATCGACAACGCTGTCTCTACAGTGAACAAAGTAAACAACTTGGTGGGGTGTAACCTCCTCATCTGTCCACTGGGGGGATAAAAGAGACATCAGTGTATTCACAGCTAAGGCTTCAGTTGTTTTATCAAATAGTTCCTGTCGATAACAGAACTGATTTGACAGTCAGTCTGTCGCTTGTCTTTGTCCCTGATGTCTAAAATTCATTATTGACCTACAGTGTCTTATTGTCCTCCTACCATGAGGACAATAAGATACAGGTATGGCTATTGGTGCATCCCTAGAGATTCATTTTGACTCAATTTTCATCTATTTTTCCTAGATTTAAGTTTTAGACATATCCTTGGTTTATCATCATTACTAAATCCATGTATTTACAGTTTTTAAATTAAAAAAAAACTTAATGTGTGGATGTGGGTGGAGCCATAAGCCACGTGTCTCATAGCCCAAGAAACCAGAGTCTGTTCAGCACATATGTATAAATATATACAGTATATATGTCAAAACATATAGCTACAGCACTATTGTCTGGCTCATCCCAGATGTAAAAAACTAAAGCTGGTGGTGTTAGAAAATCATGTGACATCAGAGATTGTTCAGTGTTAAATTTGACTCAGTCTCCTGTGTTGTAGTGTCATTGTTGCTTTTATTGTTATGTTTGCATGTGACATATGTCTGCATTTTCACAGTTGGTGGACTGTGAAGAGTAGAGCCCAGCCACAGAATTTTATGTTTGTTTTTATGCTCAGTATTGCAGTGACAGTATTGTCTCAGGAGTTTGTATCCATCTGTAGTAGTAGCACTTATTTTTGTTATTTATTATCAGTATTATTTTTACTATGATACTTGTGTATTGATTACCCAGAGCCAGGCTCAGTCATAATAATGTGACATCATCATCAGTGCCGTGCAATGATCAATTTACCGGTGTTCTCAAGTTTGCTAGCTGTCAATCAAATCAAAAGCAGTATACTTAGAACATCTACTTATTTTGTGTTATTTTCAATATTACAGTTGTCAGCAGAAAAAAAATAATCCTGATTGTGTCAACAGTGTTAACGAGGTTTGCCTAAACATGGATTTTCATGTTGTCGTTTAAAGAAAAAAAGAAGTCATGAGACGTGCCGTCTTATAAGAATTTGTTTTTTCATATTTATACAAATAAACTTTTTTACACTCAAGTTTGCTCTCTTGGCATTCTGATGCAACATCAAGGACACTCAGTGGCCTCACCACTTCTGAGTAGATTAGCTAAAGTACCCTGATCAATAGTCAGTATGCTCTTTGATGATGTCCATTTTAAGAAGGAGTGAACACCATGATGTTGAATTTGCTAATTTGCTAGTCCCCAACAATGTTGGACATGTTTTCTTAAAATAGTACATTTTTATATAGATATAGTAACTGCAGCTTGTCACTAGTTTCTAAAGTTTGCATACATGACTTTCACTTAACAAAATATAATGGTAGAACATTCTGGACTTCACTTTAAACCATGGGTGTTAAACTCACTACTGCTCTAATATTTAATTGGAAGACCCCACCAGTGTTTGATGTTTAAACACAAAAATTTTGTTTGGTTTAATATAAATACTGTAGAAAAAAATCAAATAAAAAAGAAAAACTATTTAAAATAAAATTTAAAAATGACCTATTATTTGATAATATTATGTCAAAAGCCAAATGTGAGGGGCACGTAGGCCTGAAGTTGGCTGCAATGGTCCTGGTACAGCTAATGTAAGCTATAACTGACACCACAGCTAACTTCAGTAACAACAGTCCTGGTACAGACAGAGCTAACATTAACTACAACAGTCCTGGTACAGACAGAACAACAGTCCTGGTACAGAGAGCTAACATTAACTACAACAGTCCTGGTACAGACAGAGCTAACATTAACTACAACAGTCCTGGTACAGACAGAGCTAACATTAACTACAACAGTCCTGGTACAGACAGACAGTGTATCCAGTTGGCAGTAGACCAACTGACAGATTTCAGAGCCAGCCGACTTCAAATAAATCTGGTCTTCGTAGCAACTGTGACACACCTGATCCAATTTATGCTAAAATTAGGCCAGTAAAATCAAACACACTATTTTTTCATATTAAATAGAAGCATCAGCCATTGACTTCTCTTTGTCAGACTGCTATAATACTAGGACATTGCAAAACGTTTCAAAGGTCGTGCATAGAATCACCCACTTCTGCATACAGTGTGTTTTTGCACGCAACCTCTGTCCTCTGTACGGTACAGGTAAAGGAAGTGGGTACGATCAAGTGAAATTGTTCTGATCTCCTGTTTTGAGGAGGAAAAATGCATTGTCCTGAGATTGATGTTCTTCAGTGTTCAGTTATAATCTATTTCTTCAGATTGGGATTCGTTTTAATAATCATCGTGATCAGGTTGATTCTACACTTAACCGTTGAGAGCAAACTATTGTACCAAAGATCACTGCATTTTTTTTTTTTCGAGTGAAACCATCAAACCGCAACCACAGAAAGACAGGTGTGTGTGTGCACTGTGAGGAGGGGGCTGTTTACCCCATATGCAAAACACAAGGATGTAAAAAACAGCAAAGTAAAATCTTGTACTGGTGCCTGTTTTAAACAGTACCACTGGATTTTTCTTCTTTTCTTGTTCATGTGATCACTGTGCTAGTTTCACCATTACTCTCCTTTACTCCTGGTCACATGACTCGTACACAGGAAGTATGTTTTCTACTCTTATTCTGGCATTTTACTATATATATATAGATACATATATCTATATATAAATATATATAAAATATATAGAGCGCACCTGAATATAAGCCACACACACTACATTTAAAAAGAAAAAATAATTATACATATATAGGCCATCTTGTTCTATAAGCCGCAGGTGTCCACGTTGTAACATGGGATATTTACACAGAAATACTTTATTTTAACTTTTAATTAAATAAATTATTTTTTCTGAACAGTGCCGGTAAGGCGGCTGGTTACAGGTTAGCTCTTTCCTGCTTTGGCGCCACGACCATAGTTGGAATGCACAGGGGAGACTTAGCAATCTGCTTCTGGGCCGAAGCTAACATTAGCTCCGGGGCTAACTCCCTTCACTTTGTGTTTGTCCGCAGCAGAGGTAAACAGAAACAGTGAAGTTGGGGTCTTTATTATCAGCCAAACCGACCACTACAGAACATTTTAACAGTGTTTGAACAGCTCCTGTAAAACCAACTCACACTTTAACATGACAGGACTCAAACTGCTGTCAACTTTCACAACTGTTCTCTCTCTCTCACCATTCACAGAGAGACATACGCTACTATTATAACATAGCCTACTAAGCCGCAGGGTTCAAAGAGGGTGAAAAAAGTAATGGCTTACAGTCCGGAAATTACAGTATATATATTTGTCCACACCCTCTTTTGTTTCTAGGTTTTTTTTGGAGAGACAGATTATATAGATCTTTTCAACAAGGCTATTGTTTGTCAGATTTGACTTCTTATATATATATATATTGTCACGTCACACTTATCAAAACTTTTAAATTGGGTTCCTCTCTATCATTAACCTGCAGCATCGTATTATACATATTATTATATTTGGTGACCACAGACCAGTTTGCTGCAGGAGAGGAGGAAGATGAAGAGTTATTAATTCTAAGTAGCTCTCTGCCCCTCCCCATGTGTTCTTACTGTGGTCACCGACGTTCAATCTGAGCTTCTGAGTCAATTTCAGGTGCAGGACACCATCAAGATCAGTGACAAAAACGTAACATGGTTTCAGTGCTGTTGAGATTCCACGTGATTGTTGTTTGATCTTTTTTTTTCTCTCTTGTCTATGAAGAAGGGGAAGCAACAATGTACATCAGACAGACACCATCCTCAGTGGCTTCACCTGCACTGACTACTGCTCTCAGTCAACATGACTTCAGTCAGCGGTGAGTAACTGAAAAATGTACATTTGGTATCGAATGTTTTTACAGAACGTCTCATTGTAAATGTCAGTAACTCTTCAGTTTTAAATTACACTCAGGGCTGATGTGTTATTCACTTTCAAAGGTTTGGTTCAAATACTGAAATCACTTTTTGTATGTGTTTAAAGCAGTTACAGTCTTGTGAACAATTATTTTCACTTTTTTTTAAATCAGTTTAGAAATGCAGAAGTCTTCATCTTCAGAGAAACTACGTGGCTGCACAGAAAAACCATACATCCATCTAACAGTGTCACGAGTAATGTCAATTAATTTGAAACAGAAATTGGTGTAATATTGTGAAGAGAAAGTTACTTTAAATTTCTTTAAATCTGAGACCAAGGGTCTTTTTAAAAAACAAATGTAATCCATCTATGAATCTAATCTGATCTAATCTGATCTAACCCTAATCTAAATGTAAATATGAAAGTCTGTTCAAATGTAACAAAGCTTTACTAAGAAATATCAGAATAAAAAAAACTTTTCCAAAATGATTACATCACTGACTTCAAACATGTTTAATACCTGGTGGCTAGCTTTATGCTACTTTGGCTAATACAGACATCTTTAGCTGTTTCTGTAGTTACTTTGAATTTTCTGCTATCTCTTAGCTTTGTCCTTTACAATCTCTTGCAAGCTAACCTTTAGTCAGCTTTTGGCTTTTTAATTAGCTTTTTCACATGTCAGTGAATTTATAAATGTTTTCTAACCATCTCATTGACTTTTACTTAGTTTAAATTAAAGAGTTTTAAAGACATTTGGTAAGTGTACTGGCTATGGTTTTTGTCTGACTCCTCACTATAGCTGTTAAATATCATTCAGGAAATGCTTTTGTAAATATGGTCAACAATTATTTGTATTCCAAAATGTTACATCTACCTTTATAACAACACTACCTGACAAACTGTGTTTAGTAATAGTCAGACGGAGGACAATATCTCATCAACTGTATTTTGTGTGTGTCCAGGTCTCCAAAGACCTGATCTCGTGCCGGCCATGCTGATCTGGCTCCTGACTTTTAAGGTAAGATAAAACAGACTGTGCAGGAAGAAGGTGAAAAAAACATTTGTAGAGATTGACAGTAAAGCAGAAACAACCACAGACCACAGATGTCTCTTCACCAGCAACATTTCCTCTCAGAAAGTAAAGGTGCAAGAAGATATATGTATCAGAGGGCAAAGGAAGAAGCTGCTCCGACTAACAATCACCCGACAACTGCTTATTGTACTTAAGAAATACCCAGAAGTCACTGGGGCAGATAAACCAGTGACAAGCACCAGGGTCGTTGAAGTGTTTGTCACTTCTGGACAGTTTCCGTTATTTGGCTAATATTCAGCCAATGTTTCCACACTGGAAGCTACTACTGTGTTCTAAACTAGTCCAACACAATACCAGTGAGTCACAGACAGGTGTTCTGGACTTAAACATCTGTCTTCTTCACAGGTGGGCTTGTCTCAGCATGAGGAAAACTCAACCATGAACTACCCAGAGTACAACTACTCCAGTGTGGATTATGAAGATTTTCCATCTGTCTGTGTGAAAGAGTCCAACCGATATTTCCGCCTCTGGTTCATGCCCACCTTCTACTCCATCATCTTTGTCCTGGGCCTGGCGGGGAACATGCTGGTCATACTGACCTTCTTCTACTTCAAGCGTCTGAAGACCATGACGGACGTGTACCTGCTCAACCTGTCCTTTGCCGATCTTCTGTTCTCTCTCTCTCTCCCTTTCTGGATGCTCAATTCAATATCAGGGTGGATGCTGGGCCTGGCCATGTGCAAATCCATGCACGCCATTTACAAAGTCAGCTTCTACAGCAGCATGCTCCTGCTCTGCTTCATCAGCGTGGATCGCTACTTTGCCATCTCCAAAGCGGTCTGTGCTCACCGCCATCGATCCCGGGCCGTGTTTGTCAGCAAGGTTTCGTCGGTGGCCATCTGGGTCACGTCTCTCATCTTCTCCATACCGGATTTGATGTACACCACCATCACCAACGAAACCTGCACACCGTTCTCCAGAAGCTCTGACCAGCTGCGCATCCAGTCCAGCCAGATTGTTCTGGCTTTCGTTCTTCCTCTCCTCGTTATGAGCTTCTGCTACAGCAGCATCGTGAAGACCCTCTGCCAGGCTCGTAACTTTGAGCGGAACAAGGCCATTAAGGTGATTCTGGCAGTGGTGGCCGTCTTCCTGCTGTGTCAGGTGCCCTACAACCTGGTCCTGTTTTGGACCACAATCGTCACGGCGCAGGGGGGTACTGAGGACTGTAACTACGACATCCGTCTGCTCTACGCCACCGATGTCACCCAGTGCGTGGCCTTTCTCAGGTGTTGCCTGAACCCCTTCGTCTATGCTTTTATAGGAGTGAAGTTCCGCCACGACCTCATGAAGCTGTTCAAGGAATTGGGCTGCATGAGTCAAGAGAAGTTCTTCAAGTACAGCGGCAAGAGGAGGAGCTCAGCGCCAACAGATACTGAGACCACCACCACGTTCTCTCCCTAACGCTGCTTGTCTACCAGTAAATTAGATCCAGGCCACACATGGACTACATGGACAATAGTCTCAGACAGACAACGTGCCATACGAGCGACAGAATGTATTCCTAAGTCGGGCCCTTTGCCCATTTCTTTTTTGTGTGTACTTTTAGCTGAATGTCTCTGAGCTCAAATTTATAATCTCATATTAATGTTGACCTAATGTTTTTATTGGGTTTGAACTATCAGGTGTCAGGCATTTTCGTTAATGTTTTTAAAGGTGCTTTTGACCAACTATAAACTTATGGCTCAAAGGTTTTTAAAAAATGCACATTTACATTTATCTGTATTTTGGCAAACCTTTTATGTTTTGAAACCTACATGTAATCTGACATTGTAAATGTTAGATTTTGTTGTGTGTTTATTTTTCTCACTGAAAAAAAATGTTATATTTAATATCTGTACAGATGAAGACATTTTTTCACATGACGTTTCAGTTCACTACGTTCTACAAATCTCTAGAGAATAATAAATCTACACAGGCATGTTAACAACTTCCACTGCTACATGCCCCCCCCGCCCCCCCCCACTCCTCACCCTCCTTCCACAACTGTCTCTACAATTTCCTCTTTCAGCTTCATAGTTTTTGGTATGAACACTTGTGTGGTTGGGGTTCACCCCTACGATCCCACAGTACTATAAAGTATTCCGTACACGTCCAGTTACATTGCTGCACAGATCATCAAAGGTTATGCAGAGAAGACGTAAAGAGATGAAGTTCAGAAGAAGACAGGAGACATGTTTCCTGTGAAGGTTCTCAGAGTTCCACCACATTCACCTCTTGTCCAAGAACTTCCCTCTGTTCTGTCTGTACATATGTCTGTCACAGCTTATGCTTTGTCCATACATTTTGTTTGTTTTGGGTGGCCCTTTTTTTTTTTTTTTTACACCAGTGCACTTCCCCCCTGATGCACAGGGCAGGTGAAGACAGCAGGCGTGACGTTCACAGATATGGACCCTGAAGGCGAAGTTCCTGACAACACACCGAGCACTGAGATGACCTACGGTCCGAGGAAGTCTGAGGAGGCCGCACTGTTCTGTGTTCTTGAAGGTTGACAGGTTCAGTTCTCTCCTATACTATCACTGGACACAGTGACCTCTGGTTGACCTCTCAAGAAAAAAGATTTTCTTAATACTAGTAAAAAAAAGGAAACATTAGACTCACTTGATGTGACTGTGTGTCAGTGTTGCGTGAGTGAAAGCACCCTCCGGCTACACACTTTTCACTTCATTGACGATGACATCATCTGTTCAAGTGATCCTGGCAGCTGATTGGCTGAATAAGATGAGGGTTGGGACTTGATTAATAAAAGTCTGTTAACCATGAAGTCACAGAACAGGAGTCAGGAGTGAGAAGAGACTTCAGCAGCAGAGAACCAGAACCACAGAAACAGGTAAGAACCTGACCCTAATGGATATAATCAGTACACAGAGCAGACTCCCAATGTTTGATTAGAATGTTTGATTAGAATGTCAATATACTTTACTTTGTAAGCAAGTCCAGTTTATATTATAGCAGTGTTCATTGGTTTGCAACACATGATGTTTGAACTATATTTTTAGTTATTTATTTCATTATTTGTTTGTTTTTTTAGAAAGTCAAATACACAATTATTTACTTTCTGAGCAAATCAACACTGTGACCTAGGCCAAACACAAGAACAAAGGTTGGATCAAAACATTTTGAACTTGATTATTATGGACTTATGATTATTCTGCATATTTTCCTGTGCCTGTGTTAAATGCTGTTGTAGACAAACACCAGAGTAGTCATGGTAACATTCAGTCACCTGCGTGACTCACTGGGCACCACACCTCGTCTGAAGGTGGAGGGGCAGATGGAGGGGCAGTGTGAGCCTATCTCCCCACACATGTTACACACCCTATCCTCTAAATCACAAACGCCTTTTTACTCACACGTCTGTCACTGATCTTTTTTTGCGCAACAGAAGACGATTACACAAATGCAGACCACAGCGACTTTCTAGTAACTGGTCGGTGAAGTCCTGTGATTATCTAGAATCATTTTCACTGGCAGTGGGGAAAAAACTGAATTGTAGAAATGAAATCTTGCTCAGCTTCACTTGTATCAACTTACAGAACCGTGGTCACCACTAGTCAGATATTAGTACAGTCTCTAACAAATGTCCAAATAACACCGTTTGCCCACAGTTTTCATAAGGGTTGAAGCTGGGGACAGGTAGGTGACTAGATTTCAACCGTCAACCCTCTAGATCAGGGATACCCAAAGTGTGGTGCAAGCGTCCCTAGGGGTGCACAAGATCAAAAATGTGATGGCGGTTTAGAGTGTTTTTTTTTTAATTGAGAGTGGAGAGTGAAGACGTGTGAATAACAAATTCCCATCTCACTGACATAAGGTCAAGTATAACTAGATATATTTATAATTATTTATAATTTATATTTATATAATATAATTAGATTAGAGAAAACTGACTTCAACTAGAACACACAGCTCAACAACCAGTCAACTGCACACACACTGTAGGTAACTTTAATCCCATGCACAGCCTGTGACCTCCTGGTCAACAGGAACTGTTGTCCTCCAAACCCAAAACACAACAAAACCCTAAAGGACTGAATTCATCTGACCAGTTGAACCAAATGTAGAAATGCTTTTATTACAATCGTCTGCTAACAACAATCGTCTGCTAAAACAAAAGAACTGGGCAATATTAAAATTAAATATGTTCAATTAATCTTTGTCCACTTAAGTCCCCAAAATGGATGGTTATTCTACAGTATGTTGATGTCCTGAAAATCTAAAGGCTCTTTGGAAAAGTCTTTGGTGTCAGGATAAGAACATGAGTCTCTGGGAAACAAAAATCTCACGTTGGGTTTGTTTTGTAAAGAAGACAAAGCTCGGGCTTTACTCCAGAGAGAACAGTGTAACAGATCTGACTTCATTGTCCTCATGTCTTTGATTTGTCTTCCAGGACTGTCAGCTCTCCTAACATGATGCCTACAGTTAAAGGCATGTCCCATAGCATGATTCCAAACCACGTTCTGAGGGTTGGTCAAACTATCCGCCTGCACGAGGCCCAGGAGGCAGTCGATCAACATCCCTGTCTCATGACACCTGGCGGTCAGCCGAGCGACTCTGAACTTGACATTTCCCTGGATCATCTTAACCAGCTAATCTTGGAACTGGATCCGACATTTGAACCCATTCAGGTCAACAAAAGTCCGTCATGTGTCAGCCCGCCCACAGGTAAAGGATGACAATGAAGCAGCTTTTCTTCTTTCTCCAAATGTTGTCCTTGGAGACCACGAGCCTTTAATAAGATATGCAGCTGACAGTTATCCAGTTAGCTTCAGGACGTTAGCTGAGGTGTGTTGGTTTGTTCTTCTTTACAGCTGAATATTTTCAACCTCAATCAGTACAAGCTGGTCTGTTTTTTTTTTACTGAGATAGCAACTTCCACAAGGGTGAGGCAGCAGAAGACCACAGACCACCAAGTACCTTTATTGTTTTTTGATCTATCAAGACAACCAGCAAGGCTATGTAAACAGCTAAGACGGTGTGGGGGTGGGTTGTTGGGTCATTGCTCACATACTTCCCTGTCTACAGACTACACCTACAGGCGTGTGTCACATACTGACTGTGATACACAGTCAAGCACTAGTAATCAGTAAAACTATTAGTTCACACAGCCTGGAGCATTGGAAATTCATCCGCCCAAAATCAAAAGACAGACCTAAAGCTTTTAATAGTGTAATTGCGACACTTCAGCTGATCTGGGACCAGTGCCCAGACAGACTCCTGCCACACCCTGGGCATGTTCAGCTGCACTCAGCCACAAGTCAGACAAATGGGTGGTACAGCAGTGTGTACAGCAACCAAGTACACACATTGACTTCCTGTGGAAAAAGAAGTCTGTACTTCAGGCGACCCTGGTAAAGCCCCCGCACCCTCTTGTGTGAACCCATAGGCTGTAGGCTGTTTATGTTAATCCTACAAGTTTGTTATTTTTGTCTTGTTGGTTGGTATTTTATTTTTATTTTTCTGAAAGATGTTACGATCAGGTTAATGAAAATTGCAGTAAGCTCAGATAAGCTAAAAGTCAAACTGATCTTTCAGTCAGCTGAGGGGGACATTTATTCTTCAGTGAAAACAGGTCGGTTCATGTTTCCATTTCTAAAGGACATTAAAGAAAGCTTAGTAAAACACACACACACACACACACCACGGTCTGCTGCTTGATCATTGCTCCTGATGACACCTCATCATTGTGTGCTGACTCCATAGAAGATGATCTTGGTCATAGTTCATCGAGATTTGATTAGAAGAGCAAAAGTGAAACCAGGGTTTCCACTTTTGAAAGGCCGACTGGAGAGCAGTCTGGTTGGGTCTACGTAGAGTTTGATGTGAGTAACCAAGCTGATCCTCTCCAGAAAAGTAAAGGTTCTAGAGTTCACATCTGATCTGATGTTGGTGTGAGTCAATTCTATGTTGGAGTTTGTTTGTTGGCAAGTACTATTTGGTTCTTTTTTGGTCTGATTAAGACCCAAATAGTATTAATTTTAACCACCTGATCACACAGTTAAATATGATTGACATTTTCCTTGTTTTATCGCTAGGTGGTTCTTTAAAATAGTTCCAAAACCCAGGTATCCCAAGGTAACAACAGTTGCCAAAGAGTGTTCCCTGGAGTCCAACTGATTCAGCCTTTTTCTGTAGGCACATCATGCAGGATTATATAACTGTGGCTGCAGCCAGGAGCCACATGCTTGGCATGCTTGTTTTTCTGCAGGCTGCGACATATCCCTTAAAGACTCACTCTGTACCCACGATCAACACAGTGAGACAGTCGGAACAACGTGTGCACCAGAACAAGTTGAGACTCAATAACAGCAGCAGCAGTTAGAATATTTTGGAGCATTGTTCAAAAGGGATGGCCAGAGTCGTTCATGCAGATACAAGCAGCTCTTTCCCAGGTGACACAGCAGCTATGAACTGGAGGCCAAGCCCATTCTGCAAACAAAAAACCAGGAACAGGGGTTCAGATAAATCAAAGGTCCTGATGTTGTTTTCCACCTTTCATCTCAGAGGTGTGACAATCTGTTAGGGCGTTCCCTCAAGTTCACTTCACAGCCTGGTCTACTTCCTGCTGTTTATTTACTTTACTGGAAAATATATGGACATGTTCATAAAACCTCTGGAGCAGTAAAGATACCGGATGTTTCTGCTGCTGTGCTGCACTAGTGAACACTCTCTACTGCAAAATGACTAGTCAGTAAATATTGTAATGAATGTGAGTTTGGGCTTCATTACGAATGAACAGATACATTTGAATCATGTCCGTGTGGAGATACCAACAGACACTGTAGTCATTGATGGTTTTAGTTTTGGTACACTAAAGAAATAAATGAAAACAAAATTCAGGCAAACCGTTATGCAGATGATAGACTATTCTATGGACATCTTCTTGGACACAGAAGGCGGTGAAGCAATCTAAGATTGTCGGACCAAGTATGCCCTCCATAGAAATGATGGAGTTATTGAGCCTTTAGTTCATATGTAGGATGATGACACATACTGTACTAACAAATCTGTATTTGTCCACTTTAGATTTGGATGAAGACGTTTCCCACTGTATGTTGGTCCCCCGAGGATGTTCCCCCAGTTTCAGCATACCCATACCCACAGCCAACAGTCTGAGCTTCAGGGTCAACGGCATGCATGGGGTCTCAGTGTCCCCCACCTGTTCCCTGCCACCACTACCATTTGGGAGTGCACCTCGACGAGTTTCTTCACCAAAACACGACATGACCTCATCACTGGGATCGCGTTTACCAAACTCCAACAGAAACAGCGTGACCTCACTCCACTCCATGTCCACGTGCTCAGACACAAGCTACATCCTTGGCAGGTAAACCCCACAGCGGAGATGACCTGGATTTGGACTCACTGAACTCTGAGTGTTAACTATGCCACTTCCCTCTGTCCCACATACAGCACCCTGTCCCTGGCCAGTGAGGATGCTGACGCTCCAGAACCCAACTTCAGCACCACATCCGGATCCCTGAGCGATGTGTCCACACTGAGGCACTTGGACAAACCTGCGCTGATGAAGCCCCGACACCTGCAGGACCTAATCAACAGCCACGGATCACACAGCAGTCCTGCCTCACTGTCCAGCTCTTTCAGTGACATCCCTGTACTGTTAGTCAATGGAGCACCAGAATCAGTGTGCATCCAGCCGTCCCCAGGACCAGAAATGGACTTCATACAGACCATAAATGACTCCGAAACAAAGCCATCCTCTCCTCACAGTCAGTCACAGCACAGCCAAAGTTCTTGATGTTCAAAAAAAAAAAAAAAAAAAAAAAACAGAGTTTGACTCATCTATTATTATTTTACTTTTGTTTCCAGGTTTCCAGGCTCGCTTTACTGGCAGTCAGCCCTCAATGAAATTTGTCATGGACACTTCAAAGTTTTGGTTTCGTCCACATATCAACAGAGCAGAAGGTAAGAATACTGACAGAGAGAGAGGAGCGCACACTGAATAAGAAGAAACAGCAACTCATAATTTAGATAGATTTATAGACGCTCTCAGCTTATTTTACACTGATAATTCTGGTAACATCTGTGATGTCACTTCCTCTTAGCTGAAGCCTTGGTGACAGACGGAGAAGCAGGAACATTTGTGATCAGAGACAGTACATCCTACAGAGGGAGCTTTGGTTTGGCCATGAAAGTGGAACAGAAACGGATCAACTTCACTGCCACTCCCTACCCAGGTGGGTACGATAGAACTCTTCCACAATGCACTTCATTTCCCTGTGTTAATTTCCGTCAAAGTGTCATGACATGTTGGTAAATAAAATGTCAACACACCTCCCAGGACAGACAGCCGACCGAGAAGTATCTAAAGTCAGTTTTATTTGTTTAGCCCAAATTCACACAAAAAACACTTTTGTCCCAGTGGATTTCACACTTTTAAACTAGTGAAGTAGAAAAACAAGTACAAGATTTCTTGAACAAGGTGCCAGAAGGTGGCCCTATAACTGCGTGTAAAGTGTTTTGTTTTTTTTACATTTCCCGAAAATGTGTTGATGTCAGGAAATGAAATGAAAAGTCTGAGATCAAGAGGTTGGGACACGGAAATCCAATGATAATAAACAAATAAAATTGTTCTTCCAAAAGCAGATCAAATCAGCAGGGTCAAAAGGGCAAGTGTTCAGGCGCCATCTGGAGTTGATTTATGCACTTATGAAATGATTGCACTAACTCAGATTTCTTTTTCTGCATGAATCTTAAAATTGTCTAAGACCAGTGTGCGGCAGTACAGTTCTGCCGTAAGAGAAAAAAAACTACAACATTACCTTAAATTACAAGTTTCCTCTCATTAAAAAGGGCCTTGCAGCAGTCACCACTGTCCCAAACAACGTGAAGACAGCGTAGCTAACACAGGGCACATTTCTTTATATAACCCAGAGATCTGAGAAGACACAGACAATCATTTACGCAACTGTGCTGATGAGTTCGGTCACGTCTGACGACATCCAACGAGCTGCGGCCGGGCAGGAGACAGTGGTGTTATTTTCCTCCACCACAGTATAAACTCTGTGTAACACAAAAGAAATGCATCTGTTTATGGCACTGAGAGGAAAGAGAAAACAGGATGAACTCCAAGGCAAAGGCAAGACAAGCTAGAAGACAGTCCTGCAGCAGACATGTCCACTCTGGACCAGACTACAGGTGTACAGTACTGGACAAACGAACACCTTTAGAGACTAATGGGTTTTCAAACATTTACAGTACCATACAATAATATAACTCTGATAAGGTTGATAGTTAAATGTTAATCTATTTTTACCAGAGCAGGTCAAGGTCCTACCATCTATTAGTTTCATTATTTCTCCATGAGAAGTCGTGGCGCTCTCTTATTGTGTGCAGCTGAGCGATGTCACTGCTGATGAACACTTTCCCCAGTTCCTGGCCACCGGGCTACTTTCGTGAGCCATTAACGGCAGACCATAAATTAGTGTTTGACATAAATGTGACAGCTTTATGAGAGATAATAGAAATAAGAGCTGTAAGCGCAGTGCCACTCTAATGGGAGAATGAGATTCAGAGCAAACATGTGGTGTGTTCTGCGTCATGACGAGGCTTTAAATGTCTAATGTCATTTGAATCAACTGATGAATCTGCTGGGACTGGGGGTCCATTTTCGGGGGATTGTTGCCCTCTAGTGGACAATGGGAGTGGTGCAAGGCATAATAGACTCCCTGGGACTGCAGTGTATGTATATGAGTGATGCCCAACCACTGTGCCGTGGCACACTAGTGTGTCGTAAGAGATCAATAAGTGTGCCGTGGAAAATTATCCAATATCACTTAATTGGGCTGAAAACTATTATTTATTTATTGCATATAATTTATCTTTGCTCGTCAAAGCATGAAGGGATTAGAATTAAATACTCTTCCTCTAGGTGAGAGCAGATGGCTATGAAAACTACATATATGATATTTTTTATATATATATGTGTTTTTTATCTTATATGTGTGTATATATATATATATATATATATATATATATATATATATATAAATGCATATATATATGCAATAAATAAATAATAGCTTTGAGCCCAATTAAGTGATATTTTTGATTGACACATTGATCTCTTACGACACACTAGTGTGCCACGGCACAGTGGTTGGGAATCACTGATATAAAGCAGAAGTGCCTGGAGTAACTTGGTACTGTTTAAAGTCCATCTGACTTTTATGGCCGTTTCCTGACATGTGTTCACACAGGAGACAGCAGTTTGGAGCATATCAGACACTTCCTGATTGAATCATCCACCAAAGGTGTTCGTATCAAGGGTTCTTCTCAGGAACCGTACTTTGGTAAGTGAAAGGTCATTTCTTCATTCCAGTGTTTTCGCTCTCTGCCTGATAGGGATTTTAAGTCTTTAACATTAATTATCAATCATTAATATAAGAAGTGCTCTGTAGATTATGTATATAATGCATTCAAATGTACTCAAAAATTACAACGTTTTACCCAGATACCATCATGGGTTCCCTTGTAAGGAAACCTCAATTGTCAATTTTTTTTTGGGTGTGAAATGATAGCACATTTCTCCTGCTTTCGGCTGTTCTGTTCAGAGGTTGCCGCACCACAGATGGCAATGTCAGCTGGAAAAAAAACAAAAACTTCTTTTTTTATTTCTTTCTTAAAGGGAGCCTGTCTGCTCTGGTCTACCAGCACACGATCTCAGCTTATGCTTTACCCTGCAAGCTGCTGCTCCACAACCAAGGTGAGAGATTTAGTCTTCAATGTTTTCATCCCCTGTTTGTTTGTTTTTTATTATTTTAACTGTGAAACTATGATAAACAAAAATTATGCAGATCCCTGATTAAAGTCATGTTGAATATTTACGAAATTAATCGATTACTTTTTTATTAACAGATCTGAAAACGACTGAAGCAAAGACCAATGAAAAACTACCCCCATCAGAGGAGAAAGGAAAAACAGGTAAGCCCTCCAATGGTCCCTGAAGGTACTACAAGTGGGCAGTGACAAGTAAAAATGAGCTGATGTTCAGTCTTACAACTTGAAATTTTGGTCTTTCTTCAGCTTGTAATTTCATCTACCTGAGCGCTGTGCCCACCGAGATGCTAACCGGTCCTTGTGCTGTGCAGAGAGCAGTGTCGTCTACATTTGAAAAAGTTCCGGGCTCCTTTACACCCACTGTGGTCAACATGAAGGTCTCATCAAAGGGTGTAACCCTGACAGATATCAACAGGAAGTAAGGAAGCTACAACAGTGTGCAGAGTTCTTACTTGTCGGTGGCGGGTAGTAGTAGGTGTACGTGTGGTTGCGCTGACATTCAGTGTCAGTGGAACGTCATAGTGTTTTTCCTCCCCACAGGCTCTTCTTCAGACGTCATTATCCTGTGCATCTGCTGAGCTACAGTGGTGAAGATCCAGATGATCGAGTGTGAGTAAACATGTGACGTCGTGCACTGAAATGAAATGCTTTTTTTTTTTTTTACAACTAAATGGAGAAGTGAAAAAAGAAAACCACTTGCAATCAATGGAAGAATACCTGGTTTCAAACACAGGTTTTAGTTTTTTATATATATATATATATATAGTTAGGCAAGAGCTATGGAAGTTGTCTGGCCGTTAAAACACTGTCCTGATTCAGGGTCCCTGTTCCTCTAAATAGGATTATATTTAATTTAATGTTTTATCCACGAAAACCTCAAACTAATAACTCTAGACAATCAACTGTCAAACAACAAGCAGAATCTTTTTTACTTATATAAAATGAGGAACTTTTGTGACACCTAGTAGTCAGACTGCAGAGTTCACAGTCTTGTATCCTCAGGTCACTCCTTTTCTCTGAGGTCCATCATAACAATGTTATCCTTTGTGTAGCATTCTCTTTACAACTGTCACTGACAACTGTACCTATTGAAGACTTTCCTTTTAGTTTAATCTCATATCTCCCCTTTTACCTCACAGGTGGGTGAAGGGAACCTCATTTGGCGCAAGGTAATTTTTCCTTTATCATTACAATAACAGTATTTTGTATATTCATGTAAACTGTGTACACATTTCTCCTGTGAGATGACTTAAAATTAAGTCAGAACAAAGCAAGTTAAACTTCTTGTTCTTGTTGTGTTTGTTTTTAATCAAAAACGAATGCGTTGTGTCTTCTACACACACAGAATGTTTGGCTTCGTGGCCAAAGGCATAGAGGCTGGGACAGAGAACGTGTGCCACGTCTTTGCAGAGTATGACCAGCTGCAGCCGTGCCATGAGGTCGTCAAGGTCATTCAGGCTGCCATCACCAGGTTATAGACCAGTACAACGGCTGACACGAATGTCTGTACAAAATGTTGTTTTTAGTGTCAGAAAAGATTTATTTTAGATATTCTAAATGATCACTTGTAACCAGGCTCCTGTCAAATGATACCATTACTACTTTGTTTTTTCAATGTAAAATTTGTACATTTTGTCTTATGTCTATATGGTAATCTATTATGTAATCTGAGGATTAATCTTTCTGATCAGGTAGGAAGTGTGTAGCACTGATAGAGGTTTGAAGGTTCTGTAAAGACTTACTTTAAAAAAAATATATCCTTTTATTTCTAAGCACAAACAAAACCTGAATGTATTTATTACGCTATCATACATTTTAATATTGATGAACTTAAACTTTTTAGAAGGTTTCCTAATAAAACGCATAAACAACAAGTCTATGTTATCTGTAGTTCTTTCGGTGCGGACTCCGCATTTAAATATTAAGTTCATGATTGTAAAGGAGAGAAAACTTTACAGTACCCAGGTTAATGATTTATAAATACCACCCCTCTCTGCGGAAGACAGACTGTGACTAAAGGTACAGTATAATTGAGCGAAGGTCACGGTGAGCAAATACACTATATATTTAAAGAGTATACAATATACCGGTTTTTTTTTAAATAACCTGGTATAATTATTGTTTTGCATATATATCACGGGCTGTCATTCCAAATAACATAATATAACAAATAACAAAAACTACCGTACGTGAAAACGTGAAATCTGGCAACAAACACGATGTAGTTAAGTTTCGTTTAGTCCTGTCTGATTCGTTTCTTCTAACGTCGGAGAGAAATTGTCAACGCCTGCCCATCTGTCGAGTCTTATGAAAAGGTAAAGTAATAACAAAGACGTGTCTCAGTGTTTAACTCTGCGTTAAACTACAAGCTCGTCGATAGCGTTTACTTGGTTTAAATGTAACCTTTCAGTTAGCTAATGCTAAAGCTATTGGGACCCCGCCGATTTCCGTTTCCTCTTCTCTATGTTGTCTGTTGTTGCCATTGCGACCCCCCTCACAAGCGGAAAGTGACCGTTCCAGCAGCAGGTGTTCCTAAAAAGTTCCTCCCAAGGAGTTGAATTAAATACTTTTTAGACATAATAATGGCTTCCTGTTTGGTCACAGACTTCCCAGCTGTCGTGGTCGCCGTGGAACATTTGAAGGAACTGGAAAAGCAGCTGAAAGATGAGGCACTACCATTTGCACTTGAAGCCAGCCTTCATCTGGCAGAGATGACAAATGCCATCACGAAGCTTGAGAATGAGCGGCACACATCCCGGGAGCTTTTGGAAGTAGAAAGCATTGAAAATAGCAAGTTAAGACACCAAATCAACAATGTCCGTGAGTGTATGAGCAGAGAAATCATGGCTGATGTTGCAGCAGCCAGGGCATCCAATGAAGAGGAGAAGGAGCAGCTGCTGAATGACCTGAACACAGCTTTAAAACTACAAAAAGAGTGTGAAGACGAACAGGAAGCACTCTCTAAACAAACCAGAGATCTGTACCCTCTTAGAGATCAAGTCAGGGCCGAGTACCAGGAGATGATCGCTGCTCTAAATGATCGAATCTCACAAAAATACGACTTACAAACACAACTGGGTCAAAAACAGGAGCAGGTGGAGCGGCTGAAAGCCTGCATTTCTGCTAATGAACATGAAAAAACAGTTGTCCATCAGGTCTTGGCTTTGGAGAAAGGAGCTTTCAGTGTAAGAAAACATGACCTGACTAAAGAGCTGCATGACAGGAGCGAGAAAATCAAGCAGCAGAAACACTTGAACAGAAGGAGCCGCAGAAAGCTGGAGAGTGTTACCAAGAAGAAACGTGAGGCTCAACACCGTCTGGAGGAGCTCACAGCTGATATGACCAGGCTGGAGGGCAATCTACAGAGACTGACAACATCGAGGTGTGGGTTTGAAGAACAGCTGCAAGAGACAAACCAAAAGCACCGAGACCTGAAAAGACAGAGAGAAACGCTGAAGGAGGAGTGGCATCAGTTAGGGGAAGGGTTCACGCTGGCCATTCAGCATCTCAGAGAGAAGGTTTCCTCAGCAGAGGGTCACATCGAGATTAGACAAACGTCCAGATCAGTCAGTCAGGACCAACTCGCCTGTGTATCTGACAAGTACCAGTCCCAGCATTATGAGGAAAACAAAGTGAAAACAGAGCATATCCAGGCCTCCCAGCAGCTGGAGCACTCTCAGGGTCGACTGGAGGAACGCATCGCCTTGGTGGTCAAATACAGCAAGGAGATCGTGGAGATGGACAAGCAGCTGAGAGAGCTCCTGGAGGCGGACATGATCAACCAGCACGTGTTTAAGAAGAATCAGGAGGAGTTGTCTTCTAACATATGTACGGAGGAGAAAAACATCTGCCACTTTGAGGAGGAGAGGAGCAAGCTGTGGAGACATTTGGAGAAGGCAAGACTGGAGCAGGAGGAACACATGAGGAAAGTTACCTCTGACATCATCAGCACTAGAAGGAGACATGAGGAGCTGCTTCAGGAGGAGGCCACGCTCCTGCAGGTCCAGCCGATGAGTGCAGATGTGGATCTGCTGCTGAGCCACAGAGCTCAGTGTGAAGCAGAATTTAAGGACAAAGAACTGAAAAGTCATCAAGACATAGAGCAGTGTGTTGCAGAAATGGAGAAGGTTTCCAGGTCTACTGTGGAGCTACTGAGGGAGGTGACGGACAAAGAGGGCGTGCTCAAAGATGTGGAGGTTCAATGGAAAGAGGAGCAGAGGCGGCAGCAGAGAGCGGAACAACTCACTTCTGAGTTAAAGCTCAGAAAGGCTGAGCTGGTGCTGGGGATTCAAGAGCTGAAGGAAAAAAACGGACCTCTGCTGCAACCTAAAGAAGACATGAAGGTGGAGCTGCAGAACCTGAGAGCGCATCACATGGACCTGCTGGAAAACCAGGCCTTGGAGCTGAGAGCTGTGGAAATGACTATCTGTGACTGTCAGCTGAAACTGGAGCAGGTCTACCAGGAGAACAGCCGACTGCACCTGTGCATCACACACATGACTGAGGATGTGAGGAGAGCCAGGATGGACCAGGACAGATACTGGCAGCAGGTTCAACTGTACCACGAGGACAACAAGTCCGTGATTGAAGGTTTACAGGAAGATTGGGCAGAGGATTTACGGGTGACTGAGCAGAGTCAGAGAAGAGATGCTGCTCTTTTAGACTCTTTTAATGCTCTGTGGAGCCCTCTGGAGACGAGGAGACAGCAGTTAGGACATGTGGACGCACTGCTGCACCGCCAGATGATGGATTTCAGCAGACGACTGGGAGGCAAAACGATGGGACTGCAGGAAAGTGATTTAAGGGAGCCACCAGCATCTCATTACTGCCAACTTTCAGCCTTAGTTTAGACAAACTGGAGAGTCCTGTTGTGTTTGGGACTAAACTCCAACGTCATCTTCGACCTGATCCATTTGAGCCAATCCCAGTAGTCTGCAGACGAGGGCGGAGTTACACCGTGAACATATTTGGGAGTGAACTATTTAACCTAGTCCTGACCGTCTGTTTGTCGTTGGAGAAAACTGTCATAAAACCACGCAGACCACTGTATATCATCCTTTCTTTCTTGTTTAGACATTGTTTGCTGACTGTCGCTGTGCTGCTGCTACCAGCAGGTGGCACCGGAGACCAGGTTTTGCGAGCCTGTGACCTTGCCCTGCAGTAAAAGGGTCAGACAAACAGCACTCCTACTCCAGAGAACAAAACACAGTCACACACACACTGTCACAAACATATTGGGACAGCGGGGAAAACAAGGCAGCAGCTGGAGGGCAAAAGAAAACAGCAGTTCCTTCCAGTTCAGAAGGTAAGAACCAAGAACCTCAGATCAACATCCAGTCAACTGTGCTCTGATTGTTGTTGTTGATGTCAATGTGATCAGACAGTCCCACTCAGCTGACAGATTTGCTTAAAAATCCCTTCAGTGATTTTTTTTTCTTGTGGCTGTTTGATGTGTTAATGGAGTTAACAACTTAATGTCGTTGTCTAAAAACAGATGCACAAAACTGTTTCTTTAATTTAAGGCATGCTTAATGGTTTACTAAATCTGTGATTATATTCACTGAAAAGATAAGTACGAGCCACGTTGATGACTCTGACAACTAGTTTCTTACCAGTTCTGTTTTTTTAGGCTAACATCAGGGACGTCAGAACTGTAAACTGTACCACCAAAAAGATATCGACTATTAACTTTATTGAGACTTACTTTGCCGCCATACTAACACAAATTGTAAAGCCCAAGCAACGTAGAAACATAAACATAGTCCGGTTTGGTTTATTAGCCACGAGAGGGCGCCAGTGTTAAAAAAAGTCAGTTTTTAGTTTTGATCTAGTTTTTTTTAATAATAATGACTAAAAATAACAAGAACAACTAAATAACAGTTAAAATCGGTTATTCTAAGCACAGGTTCACCAGATGTTCATTTTTATGGCCTTATTCAGTTTTCTAGGTCTGGTCTATTTTTTGTTAATTACAGTATTTTTAATGTAGTGTTGATGCAGAAAATGATGAAATGTTGTTAATATAACTTAATCGTTAGATGTCTCACATCCAGTGGTATTCAGTGTACTGTAATATCGAAGGAAAAAAACACTATGTTTACACGTAAGACAGTTTGTCATTTATAAATAATTAATTCAAAAATGAAAATCAGTAACGAGTCACAGCTCAAAAACAGTATGTAACTGTTGCAACATAACATTTGACATATAACTGGATACAACCATGTATTAATCACAACTGTGAAGCTTTTCACCCCTTCACTGTGGAAATGTCAAACTGCCATTAAAAGACACAGTGTTCACCTCTTCTGACTGGGCATGATGGGCTTCAAATGTCGTCCAGGGAGGCTGCCACCCACACTTCACCTTGTTATTACTCGCTGATGAAGTGTTTTGGCCTTTTTATGACTACTTTGAACAAACACATTTGGATTGATGGTTGTGTCCGCATTCAGCAAAAACTCAGCTTGTTAGCATAGACTTGAACTGACTGACCAGCCAGTCATCTTGTCTGGACAGTTTTAGGTGGGATGACCAACCACCAGTGGCCGGGGCCCACGTTCTTCTAATTTTGCAGCTGATCTTTTTATGCATGTGCTCTGTGCCAGATACTGGGGGAGGAAGCACACACACACACACACACACACGTCGTTGGAAGTTCTTTACAACTTGCTACTTATAATACCTGCATCAGTAATTCACCAGCTCCAGTTTTATGTGTTTGTTTCACACCAGCTGTTGAATAAAAAAATAAAAGGACAAACTAGTAAAACTGTCCTTGAATAAGCCTGACCTGGATTAAAGTCTGTTAGGCTTCCCAGAAGTCCCAGCATGACATTTCCAAGTTCAGCCATGAATGTAGTGCTTCAGGGGTAAACAGTGTTTCAATCTGTGAAGTTATTAGCGTCATATCCTTTTGCATTATGGTTTCACCAATTAAACATTTGGTTCTGGATCTACTAAGAAAAATATTCCAGGATCTCTGATACTGTTGGTATTTACTCAGAAATATAAAATCTATCCAACAACTTAATGATGAACAGAGAAGAAAAGCCACATCGTTCTACAATAGATTCATAATGTTCATTCACTCAGCTATGAGTTTAACAGTGAAGAGTTGTAGGTGGAGTTGGGACCAAACCCCACTGACCATTGGTCAGTTTGCCACGACCAGACAAAAGCTGTTGTTTAGGTGAAGACGTCCGACACAAAGAAGCCAGCGTCCAGTCATTAGGAGTCCTGCTGACCATCACGAGTCAGTCACTCAGAGCAGTCGAGATCCTCGTGGCAGAAATTAAGAACAGAAAGTGAAGCAGTGTTCACAGCTACAACCAGAGTGTACTGTCTGAATTAGATTAGACCACGAGGGGCTTCAGTGTGTCGGCCCACTACAGGCAGTGTTCGTCTCACTGTGACTTGAAACTTCAGCGAGGTGTTAGTGACCTTGGACATGTGCTTGTCTTCTTATTGGAAGTCATCTTTATCTCAGTTGTTTACGCTGTCGTTACAGTGGATTATAGTCTGGTCCCTGACCTGGTCTTGACTTAGAGAAGACAGACCTGGGAACAGCTGGCTGGCTCCAAAGGAGTGGACACAACAGAGCTTACCTTCAGGTAAGAAAAGGCAAACCTTTAGCGCCCTCTATGACTGGAAACAAATGGGTTGTTGTTTTCTTTTTGGTCAAAAGCAGATTGATTTATTGTAAGCAGGGGAAAAGACAGAATAGCCTTTAGTTTCAGCTGCAGGTCTTGAATTCAAGGATCAAAAACAAAATCTGGGTTTTAACCCTCCTGGTAACATCAGAGGTATTACTAAAAAAATATTGTTACATGTGAAGGTATTTCACAGTACTGCTCTGTTAGAAACATTGCACCATGATTTGGGAAAGTTGTACCGGTCACACTGTGTTCTCTTTGGTTGGAGGGTTGTTTTTTTTTAATTAAACCGTATAGTTTGCAGTAAAAGAGCAACTATTTTTTAGATTCACTAACAGCTCAATTATCACCAACAGTAAATGAGTATTTTGTGGCTGGCCGTGAATTTTTCTGTTTAATGAACAACTGTCTTGTTGTTCTTGTTGTTTCAACCACATGTTACTACACTGTCACATAATTTGTTGTTGCTGTTGTTTGTTAGGTACTGTATGAAAATAGTGTACATTCTGACTATTTTAGTGACATGTTTTTAGGATGTTTCAATGTTATTGTTTGCAGTGACAGGAGTTCGTCCCATTCATCTGAGAGTTTATGATTTGTTTTATTATATTCTTTTTAATAAATTTGGAGGCAACATTTAGGTTGTCTTGATGTTGGGGAGAGATGATGGATAATGATGGGCATATTAATTAGAAAGATGTTGGAGAGGGAGCTGCAAGGCTTGGAAGAAAAGAGTAAAACTGAGAAACTGGAGATAAAAAACGAATCAGCTTGAGTCCCACACCTGTGTTATTCACTGAACGTACAGTGGAAAACAACCGAGGCCACAGCAGTGAGCAACAGCCGCAGTGACTGACATTGTCACAACACAAACCAATCAAACTTTCCTCATCGCACGCACTCATGACATCACACAGTTAGTGACGCAAACATGGCTGTACACCAAGTACAAATAGTCAATTCTTTCAATTGAAAAAAGGATGAAGAGAGTGGTTCAAAATGAGGTGAATTGATTTCTGGAATCCCTGGTTGGTTTAGGAGAAACAGCCAGAGTGAAGAAACCACGGCGGTCCAGTGGCTTAAATACAAATATAACAACAGTTCTGAAATAATACAGATGGAAAATACTGAATAGTGCAATACTGTTTGGATAAAAACTCATGTCTTCAGAATATGTGTGCGTCAGATACTGCCTTTGTGTGTGACACACATACGACAAGCACATGACCAGTTACCAACCAATCCCCTTCCTCTCTTTCTCTCTGCCGAGCATTTAAAGGCAACCTTGAGCAATGATTGGTTACATTACTGTGTTGACAGAGGAAATGACACAAACTCACCGTGTCCTGTTGCAGTGAGAAATCTCAGCTGGGGTCAGTGGTTGTTGATCTACAGACAGAGAGTTAAAGAAGGAACAGTTAGCGCAGCACAGACGGGACTTTATTCTCAGGTGAAGACGATTCTCACCTGTTTGGACAGGAATGGAAACTGTTGGTAAGAGGCTGCTGCTTCTTCTTTCTTCTTAGATACAGTCACATCACACTGTTGTGTTAATGTTGTGAATTGGTGAAGGTGTTGTTGTTGTTGTTGTTGTTGTTGGCATGCATACATGGAAGAGTCCAGATGTGTCCACGTTCAAAGTTCTCCTGGGGTTGGTTTTCATTAGTGAGAGACAGAATTGTAATGAAGACTTTTCACATTCTTCTGTGAGGGAATCATGTTGATCAGGACACACATTGAGAGCCTGGACTGTGAAGGAGGCTCAACATACCCAGGTTTGTGTTCATGGTCTGGCTTAAAAAAACCCTAGAGCCTCCAATCAGAGTTCAACAGTTACGTGATGGTGGATGTCAACTTGATTTTTCAAGTCTGATTCTCAGCTTTGTCATCACTGCCAAAAGCAACACTGTCACCACCAACAAGGAAAGGGAGTGGTGGCAGAAAATGTCTGGCTGTGTAAATGAAACTGTAATCACTGATTCATATTATATGATGCCCTTAGTGTTTACATTTCTGAAAGCTTCAACATATTAACCTCTATCCATTTAAAAACAGTTAACTAGAGCAACAACTGTCTTTTTTAATTTTTGAATGACGTCTGTATTGGTTTCATATATTTTACTGATCTAATTTTATAGAATGACATCAAAGTGAACCAAATAACCTTACTTATTATATGTGACAAATCAGTACTGTTTAGGTCTAATCAATATGTTATATTCCTCTGAGAATTTCATCAGAAAATGTCGGCAGATCGTTGCGATCTCAATGAAAGTGCTGCCTATTCAATCAGTCAAATTGTCACTTTATAGACTTTAATGAGAGTTGAGTCAAGAACAAAACCAAAATCACCACAGCTGCTTCAGTCCTACTGTGCATGCCTGCACACAGACTGTACTTGAATTACTACACAGCTTTAGCTAGTACCATTTGTTACTGGACATTAATGGTCCCAGGTCCACTGGGTTCTTAATCAACGGTGATGCCATCTCACCACGAGTCACACACTAAAGAGGCAGTGCTTTTATAGCCAATTTTAAGATAAAAAACTAAAACTATCATTGAGTTTTCAAGTTTCATTGTTTCACTAAAACAAAGACCATTATTGATGTCCAAAGTCTGTCTCTGAAAATCCACACTTTGAACAGCCGTCGTCATACACATCCGTTTTGCTGTAGTTATTCTCCATTCTCACTGCACTGGAACAAATCCATCCATCTATTGCCTGTTGTTAGGTTGTCCTCCAGCTGCAGTTCTTTTTCCTCATTATGCCCCGTCTTAAAGTACTCTGAGGCCCCCTAGTGGAGGCATGCCTCACTTTTTTGATCTTATCAAACAGGTCTAACGCCTTCAGGTCAGGAATTTAAGACCACCATATTTCCTGTGTGTTTCCTTCTCACCAGCCTGTCCAATGGGTGGAGGAGCCACCAGGCTGTACAGAACTTTGACTCAGCCCATAATTAGCAGCAGCAGTTCGCCCCTCCCACTCCCTCCAGCCCACCTGGACCTGAACCAGACACGGAACATAACCCTGGATCCAGATCTCTGCCAGGTAACTCACTTTTGTTCCTGTGCAGTATTGACATCTTGGTTCTATAGTGAGATGGTGATGTAGTTCATTATTGTCCTTCTTATCTGTTCATGAACAGAGGGGGGGCACTGGATGTCCCCCTGATCCAGTGGAGCTGCTTCAACAGTGTAAGGAAGCCCTCAGAGACAGACCCCCTCCATTCCACAGGAAGTTCATTAACATAAATGACGAAGATGGTGCCCCCAACAGTTCAATTAGGGTGATGCAGTGGAATATTCTGGCACAAGGTACTGTGAACATCCATGTGTTTTATCAAAGATGGCAGTTGAAGTCCATCAACAGAGACAGGGGCAGAAAGGGAAACCAGTCCCTCTCACTGTGGAGTAATCCATTTGTCTTGTCCTGCAGCTCTGGGTGAGGGAGTGGACAGTTTTGTCCAGTGTCCCCTAGAGGCCCTCAGCTGGTCTCGTAGAAAGTACCTCATCTTGGAGGAGATCCTGACCTACAGACCTCATATCCTGTGCCTTCAGGAAGTGGACCACTACTATGATACCTTCCAGCCTGTGCTCTCGGGTCTGGGTTATGGCAGCAACTTCTGTCCCAAACCCTGGTCTCCATGCTTAGATGTGGAGGGTAACAATGGTCCAGACGGCTGCGCACTCTTCTTTGATGAATCAAGTTTTGAGCTGCTGGACAGCGTCAACATCAGGCTGTGTGCTATTAGGATTCCAACCAATCAGGTGAGTTTCCACAGACCAAATGTTTGCAACCTGTGGTTCCTGAGCCACATGTGGCTCTTTCAGGCTGCTGGCCATCAGAAAAAGAACAACATAATATCACTGTCTCTCCTCAGGTAGAGTGAGTGATGGTGACCTTAGGTACTGTCAGAGATAAAACGATAAATGTTACTGCGCTTGACCTCTTTATGGCCTGCATTTAAAAATGGGCATCTTGTTTTTTTTTTTAAATGGCACTACAGACAAAAAAACAAAACAAATAATGAATTAGCTTTATTTCTGTCTTCTGTGTAGACCTGTAGTGTTACTACAATGTACTGCAATACTGCCATCATTGAAATGGTAGAACTGTCTGCACCTCCTGGTGAATTTAATGTGGTTGACAAATGGAATTCATAGTAGTAGTCAAACACAAGAGGTAACTCGTCATAATCCAGTGACCACAAAAGTTCAAAATTAGGCTAAAGACAAAATGCATATCACGTATTCTCACTATAATGTGTATGAAGTGAACTGAAATAATGGATCTCACTACCTCTCTGTTCTCACAGGTCGCTGTGGTGACCGTGCTTCGTTGTCGGACTACATCCAGATGTGTGTGCGTGGCTGCAACCCACCTCAAGGCGCGCTCCGGCTGGGAGTGGCTCCGTAGCGCTCAGGGTTCTGACCTCCTGCGACATCTCCAGAACCTGCTCCAGAAACACAGCAGCGGTACCACGGCGGAGCCCAGCTCTGACGTCCCTCTGCTAATATGTGGTGACTTCAATGCAGTCCCAGCTGAAGACGTTTACAGACGCTTTATCAGCTCCCCTCTAGGACTGGACTCAGCCTACAAAAAACTGAGCAAAGACGGTTTGACGGAACCAGAGTACACCACCTGGAAGATACGACCCACAGGGGAATGTTGCACCACCCTGGACTACATCTGGTACACTCAGGACTCTCTGAAGGTGGATTCTGTGTTGGACATGCCCACTGAGGAGCAGATTGGACCAAACAGGCTTCCATCCTTTAGCTATCCATCTGACCACCTCTCACTGGTTTGTGACTTTAGCTTCAAGGAGGAAGAAAGATCTAGGTCATTTGGAGTGAAGCAACAACAGTGAAAAAAAAGAGGCATAGAACCCAGAGTGGGAAGTGAAGTCCACTGGGACTGTGTATAAGAAATGGACCATTAGTAGCCATGTGATCAGTGTAACCTGTTTCAGGTTTCGTCTTACACACAGATGTCCAGACAGGTCATTAGTCATTCAGTCCTTAAATCCCACTCAGCATTTACTACAACGACGGTTCGACTTGAGTTCTATTCCAGTTACTTCACACCTGTTGGGTCAGACAACAGCTGCAAACAGTCTGTTATGGGACATCAACCAGTCTACCATTTTCTTTGTCTGTCTAACAGATGTAAAAGTAGTAATGACACCATGAAGTACTGATGAAAATGTATTTGTCAAACTGATTAAAAACTGTTTCAATGAAAGGTCGATCCACTTCCTGAGGGTTAAACTGTTATCCCAGGCTTTACTTTTATCACCTATAAAACAACATCTATTTCTGATGTGCATTCTATGGTTACTTCATCCTGGGATTTTTTTTTGTTGCTAATTTTACAATAACATTTTTTGTTTTGTCAAGTAAAGCCATATTTAGATTTTGACTACACAGGTAATTGTTTTGCTGATGTGACGCATTAAAAAACCCCAAATCGATTGAAATTTCATAAAGTTGCCAATTACAATGTCTTTTTGTTCTGACCAAGTGAAGCGTGTGCCACAGTGGGTCCAATTTCTTTGGCAGCAATGTCACAAAACATTCCTGGTGAAGAGAGAACTGAAGTAGTTACCTGCCACTGAAACCACAAAGGAAGAAGCAGATGACAGAAAATGTGTTCAACTCAGGACCGGCCTTAGCTTCACACTTAGATGGTGTCTGTTTGTGGGACTGATGTCTAGTTATTTAATGGATGAAACCAAAGTAATTAGGACAAAATAAACAGCTCCACAAAAGGTCAAAAAGTTCTGACCTTTCTAATCCTTTAGTTCCATTTCCTGACCTTGGTCTGACTAAACAGCTATTCTGAAAACACAGTTACAAAATAGCCAAATATTTTGGCCAATTTGCCCAATATTTAATTTTTTAAAAAACCATGTTAAAGAAAAGGGAGTCGCACATTGACCACATTTCAGTAAGAATTACATTAAGCTGCTCAAGTGGCCAAAATAGATAATCTAAGAAGAGTGTTAGAGGCAGAGAAGGAAATGAAGCAAGTTAAAAGTTACTTTGAAAAGGCAAAACTGTCATTTCTAAAATGATTCTGTACTGTATATGTGTGGCAGCAGTTCAACCCAGAGTCATGATCCACTTCTCCCCTGAGGTCTGGAGCATCATCTTCACACTGTTTTTTCAGCCACTAAAACAAACCTTTGTCAGACAGTACCTGACATGAAATACAAGAATCCTTTGACCAAAAAAATAAATAAACAAATTTAAACTTTACGACCATGTCAGTCCAAGTGTAGAACAATTTTACCACATCACTGCCACTTTCTCCAATGTCCAAATTTTATGTTTTAGTAAAAGCTACTTGAATACACTTTGAAACAAGAGTACAACAAAATAGAATATACTTCAAATGTTGAATATACAAACAGTTCAGTCTGAACACATCTATCATTTGTACATCAAAAAAATAGAAAAACAAAAAGAAAATTTGAAATGTCAGGGCTGAAAATAATATAAACTCATACAAGTGAAGCTCCACAGTGGTTTGTCTTTTACACATTTTTCTCCTTTTGCATAAACGTGTCCTTTCAAATGCCTACTTTTCCAAACCTAAATAATAATTGATCAATGTAACTGATTAGTTGTCGAAAATTCTCCCTGTTTGGTTTCTCTTCTCAATCTTCATGCACTGGCGTTGAGTCAAACAGTCTTTGTTTTATCCATGCAAACCCACAGAAGGGCAAGAAAAGGAGAGCAAACCAGAAAACAGGAACCCAGACAAAACAAATCCTTGGGGTTGAATCCACATGACACTCAAGTGAAGGAAGTAGTCTTTAAACTGGAAGCCACACTGCAAACAAATCTGATCACAGATCTGCACAACTTACTTTAGTGGGCATCAACTGTCCAACAGACACAAACTACAGAAAACAGCCCAGATCCCTCTGTAGAACAACTAAGAACAGAGACGCAAACACATGGTTGTAAAAGTGAAGCAGCAGAAGAAGACACGGGAAGGTCATTTAGTTCAAAAGCAACAGCAAATATTGGATGTAGAAATGAAACATGGGTTTGATTTCACTAATAAGTAATCATTTACAGTCACTGACTATAAACTTAAATAACTCGACCAATGAAAAGTAGCCTCAATCCTCATTTTAACACGGCGGTACCAGTGAAGATTACCTGGTCTTCTATCTTTGTGTCACATTTACAACCACCTGATTACACCAATATCTTAGATTGTGTCTATGGAACCTCTCTGTTCAGTTAATACTGTGCTTGGTACAAAGTATCAAAACACAAACGTTCAGACACAAAATTAAAAAAAAAAAAAAAAGTTAGAATTTTAAATCTAAGGTTGTTAACTTTAGCTCCGTAATCTATAGTAGTAGATATATATATATGTATATATATATATATATATATATTTACACTGTATATATAAATATGTACATAGACAAACAATTACCGTCTGATATGATCATTGGTTACTGCTCCTCACTTTCTCATGTAAGCACCATGCACACAATGTGATCTGGACTGATGTAAGATGCTGGTTTCATTTGTGGAGGGAGAAAGAAATATAACATTATTATCAACCAAAGTTTGATCAAAACCTCCAAATATTTTTTACTGGAATATCCTGGTTTTGTAGTGTATTGATTTTTTTCCTATTGTTTTAAATTCCTCATTGGAGTCAGTGATAGTGATCCATTCAGACAACAGACTGTAGTGATGGAGGTTGGTCCCTTTATCTAAACTAACAACTTCCTTTAAAGTCTCCTTTAAGTCTTCCTTGAAACTTCTGTGGTTATTAGGTGAGTGGGAGGGTTCAGCTCAGTTTCATCCCAGGGATGTAGGAAACTTAAAAAAAAAAAAAAGAAGTCTTTAAAGTCTCACTTAGACTAAGTCTCAGACTGCTGCTGGTTATTACAAGAGTAAAAAATGACTGTACACCTGTACAGAGAGAGAGAGAGAGAAAGAGAGAGACATGGGAGAGACAAAGAAAGAAAGAACGAACAAAGAAAGAAATAAAGAGGGAGAGAAGATGAATACACTTCAACTAGTGTGTGTTTCAACACTCGGGCTCCTCTGACTTGACCACATTAGGTGTTTCCAGTTTGATCACCACCTCAGTGTCCACTGCCTCTGTCGGGAGGTTCTGGACAGTTTTGGGGTTCACTGGGTTCTGCTGAGCTGCAGACAATCCAGAGAGCTGCAGCGTCTGGACCTGTAACCCTGCAGCCTTCAACTTCTCCACACTGATTCCTCCATGCGCTGACCCTCCGAGCAGCAGCTCTGAACCACTGATGACACCTGTTAATACGCGTGGCTGACCCTTCAACGCCTGGTTGGCGGTGGAAACTGTCACACTTCCTGCCCTGCTGCTGACAATGTTACCGGACTGGGACACCACCAGAGTCTGCTGTTGTTGCTGCGTCGGCACAGTGAGTCGCATCACTTGTGTTCCTGGCGTGACATTGACAGGGGCCAGGGTGCGTACGGTCAGGGGACTCCCAATGAGGCTGATACCTGCCGCAGATGCACCTACAGAAGATTTGCTGGTTGCCGGGGAGGTCTGAAGCTGACACTGGGCTAATTGGTGGGCAGGAATGGTGATGATCTTGGCTAGTTGGACTGTGATCTTCTCGCCATTCTCTGCAGTGGCAGGGACCATAGTGGGGATGGTCTGAAGTACAACCTGTGGGGTGGAAATCATTTTTACAGCGTGAACTGGGTAAAAAAAAACCTGAAGACAATTATGTAAAATCATTAGCCAAAAAACAAATGCAGTGTTTTTGGTTGGCCCAAATACTACACACCAATCAGTTTACATACAAGCTGAATAAAGTTTTCGAGTCCCCTCAACAGATGCTGCTTGAAGGTTTGGAATGACGAGTCAAACAATACAGCAGTGAAATGAGAATAACCATTACAATACTGACGGGCTGTTCACATTTGATAATCTCATCTTATAATACAACGTTGCAATTCACATTCCTGCAAATAAGCAACTAACCTTGTTGAATGTGTCCGACATTTGTCCTCTTTGAGATTTTATAAAGTCAACTTCTTTAAATTTCCCACAAATTCAAATGACTTCTGAACAAGCAGCTTTACACAAATTCTAAATGAAAGAAAGCACCTCTGACCTTTTGCACATTAAAGCTCTTAATGTCACTCACTGAAGGTGAACCAAACATCCGGTTGCAATGTGATATGTTTCCATTGTAGATCAACAGACCAGGTAATTTTAAAGACAAACCTTCTGTTGGGAGTTTGCGTTACCAGCAGCAGTGCCGATGGCAGACGTGTTGTTGAGGATGGTGGTGTGACCAGCTAATCCTGTTGTTCCCGTCGATTGCTGCACAGCAACGGTGGAGATTTTTTGACCCAGTGATGTGGTCATGACCACAGGCACCTGCATGGCCACCCGCACCGTCCTACATCCAAAGGTAAACCAGACAAAAAATAACTAAACAATTTAGTTCCTGAAGCCTGAAGGAAAGCCAAGACTTTTTCAAAGCTTTACAGTTAAAATAACATAGAAAACATGTTTAATCCATCATCTTAAAACATGGGAGTATCTGGGATTCACTAAGTGAGTTACCACTTCCCCTTCAAAACAGACAGCAACAAACATCCCTTTCATGTCTCACCTGGGTGCAGCAGCATTGGAGACAATCGCTGCCTGACTATGACTGCCATCTGGGGCTGTCGTCACTGTCAGAATCCTCGGGACCCCAGCAGTTACTGATTTGCTTCCTGTAGCTGCAGAAGCTTGGACCACAGTGGGTTTGTTACTGCCACGCAGGATGTTAGGCTTCTTGGCGGACAACAGCTTGGAGGTGTGGAGCAGCATGTCTGTCGGTGAGGACACACGCTCGTAGGATGCTGCATTCTCTGAGGCGATCAAATTGTCAGGCGCGGCCAAGTCTGCAGATTCATCATCAATGATGACAATGTTCTTGGGCATCTCTTTAAACTGGTAAACCAGCCGCTGACCTTCCACTTTGGCGAGGATACCACGCTGGTAGTAATATCTGAGGGGCAAAAGAGGATTTTTCAAAGTTTTGATGTTGCTTTCCACAACAACAACAAACAAATATGAAATGGTTCTCTCTCTCACACACACACACGGAGACTCACCTAAGAGCACGTCCCATAGTCTCGTAGTTCATGTCTGGTTTGTTCTTGTGTTTTCCCCAAAGCTTGGACACTGCCTTGGAGTCGACCAGTTTGAAGATGCCCTTCTCCCTCTGGGTCCATTTGATGTACCTGGGACAGGTGTTCTTGTCCTGTAGGAGATCCAGCAGGAACTCCCATAAGTAGGTGGTGCTCCCTGCTGGAAATAAATGACAAAAGAAAATGAAGTCCTATGCTTCCAAATGATACTCCTCAAAACATCAGTTGCAGGGCAGACCACCTCTACACATTCATCGAGCAATGATCAATCAGAATATAAACCTATTATAGAACTTAGAAACTCCGATGCATGTTTAATAGTACAAACTAAAAGCATCTGACAGGGAACTTTTGGAGTTTCTGTTGCTCCACAACATCAGACACAGTGCAAAAATTAGTTACAATAATTATTCTCTGAGGTAGTTTCAAATGTACAAGGATAGAGTTAGCAATAAAACTTTATTTTCAGAGATTTTCTGTCTGCCATAATACTGCATATTACCTTTGCCCTCTCTTGTTCTCTTCTTGATACCGAGAACTGCAGAGCCGTTGGACATGGACAGTGGATGTGTCTTTGGTTTCCGTCCAGCTACAGCAGAAAACATGTGGAAAAAGAACTTAAGTTTATGCCAATAAATGTAAATAAAGAAACGGTCATTTTACCCCATTTGAAACAGTCTGCCTGTTACCATAGATTGATCCACACCACTTAAACCTACTTTACATCAATTGTCAACATAACATGATCTAAGCACATCGCTGTTACTACCTCTTTTCTTTTTGGCAGGCTCGTGGTCTGGTTCTGGCTCTGGATCCTCCAGCAGTGTGACCATGTCCTCATCAACCTCCTCACAGCAGTCTTCTGTCGTAATCTCCACCTCTGACTCTGCTATGTCAGGACGCATAGCCGCGTGCAGGAAGTCTGGTGAGCACACACCTTGTGGGGCAAAAGCCTCTGAATGGAAGACAGGTTTTGATGGAACAAATAAAGGTAAGCTGCTGTTTAAGATTTGTCTTTTTTATAAATATTACGCAAAAAAATAATTTGACAAAATGACACCCAAGGCATATTACAACTTTAATCCCAAAAAGATAAAGAACCCGTTTTAGTTTTAACAAAGACTAGAATGTTTATTTTAAACAAGCACTTTATTCAAAGGGTGCTACTTAAGAGTGAAAATCACTTAAATCTGTTCAATTATATACTTTAATTTGCAAATATTATCAGTTGATAACACAGCATAAAAAATTTATTTTTTTACCGTTGTGCTTTAAATATGTAAAAAAATAAGAGAACAGTCAACACTGAAATTAGGTAGCACTTGATACCTGGACTGCGATCCTCTCTGAGGCTGGATGGTGAGTCCATGCGTAGCAGAGCCTCAGCAGCTTCAAAGGTCTTGTCAGAGCAGACATTTGTGGCATGGACAGAGGCCTCAACTGAAAGACAATTTAGGAAAACATTAAGGTTAAACAGATTTTTTTTATAATAGCAGAAAATTCTAATATTTAACGTTTTTACTTCAAAACAACTTGTGATTTATTGATTTAACCTTTTTTAACACACTTCAAATGTCACAAACAATAGGAAAATGCTGCCATCTAGTGGAAAACCTTTTTTGTAAATTTAATAATTTATTTATAATAGCGAACATAGTCAGTAATTATGACCTGGCACTGTTTTCCCCCCATGTTCAGCATTAAAAGAAAACCATCTTTACATGTTGTACCTTTTGATTTTTAGTATCCATGTTTAACCAATTTTCATTGTTCAAATTTAATTTTGTTTAAGGCTAAAATACTCAAACCACTTGAAAGCACTACAGATATTAAAATTGGTGCCACTAAAAATCAACCAGAGTTGGAGCAGACCAACACTATCTCCAAGTGTGTGCATACAGTAGAAACCCTAAAGCACCATGGGAATGAACCAGCTGCACCTGCTGCTGCTGTTGTTGTCAATCACTTGTGGGAAACACGAGAATCTTTTCCAGCTTGCCCTGTCCATGTTTGGCTATCTCATTGAGGGGACAGACACTGGATAGAAGAGAGACACGTGCTATCTTTAGATAGTCCTGTTCAGAAACAAACAGGGCAGGAGGACTGAGGTCCTGATAGGCTGCTGAGATGTCTTTTTTTTTTTTAAGCAACTGTGCTGTAATAAGACCACTACAAAGGTGTGAGGTTAAAGAGTTGTTAGAAGGCTTGACCTATACATTCTTTTAGAAATTATCCATAATTTATTAATTAATGCATTTTATTGGATACACCCAGTAAATATGTGAAAATACATTGTATAAGGGAAATGATTTATTATCGTTTAGAGAAAAAAAAACTTAGGTATATTATACTACTATAGGTAGCAGTAATAGTAGGTAGTCCGACATAAAGTAGTTCTTCCTCTGATGACTTCCGTGTTTACACTCCTCAGCCTTTCCCTCCACTTCTCTTCGAAGAAGCTCACAAATCCCCTTGTCACTCAACAGCCGCCTCGGCGCCTATTGGATCATGTTTGAGTTAAGGACCCGCCCCTTACTCGAACTTCATTGGTCGACAATGGGCGTTATTAAGCCATTGGACGAACTGTGAAGTCAATTAAGGAAGGCTACCGCCCTTCACACAAACAATGCTTCCGCCATCCAAAAAGGCACATATTACTTTTAAAATGGTCAAATGCAAAAAGAAACAAAGCCGATTGTATATGTACAACACTGTTAATAGTTATGTAACTACAAATACAGTTATCTAAATCCCACTATGTTTGTGAACATTAACACTATCGAAGTCCCCCGCCGCACTACAAACAAGTACACGGAAGAAAGCGAGTGAGTCAGGCCGTCCCACGTTTCAACCCCACATACAAATACAGACACGGAGTAAAATACCGGAAACAAATTTAAATAACTTTTGTAACCAAAGATAGCTTTCACGACATCAATGGCAATATTATGACAAAATACGATAGGTAAATCTATATGTGACAATCTGCTGTGATTTACAAGCAATACTGTACAGCATATTCTTCCGACAAACAACACAAACTAGTGCGGAAAAACGGGGGAACACCTGAGACAGATCATTCTTGGAGTAGTGCAAAATGTGCTAGTATAAAATTGTTCTGAGGTAGTAAAATAAACCCATATATCCTCGCCGACCCAGACAGCGTGGCAAAGACGTAGGAAAGACAACATCCGTTCACTTCCTGGTTGTGCAGAGCCTGATCTGCAAACCGTTATTCTACAATGCTTAGGCAATAAGCTGCGAAAACCTTCAAATGTGCAAAACACAAAATAACGCAAATAAAGATTTAATGCACAAGGCCGTCAGCGACTCTTCAAATTAACTCGCACAGTAAAGTCGGTTTTATAAAACCGTATAGCAACGCCATGCAGGTTGCTAACCAAGGTGATCACTTCCTGATTGCCCTCCATTACTTCAGCACGCTCCTACGCGGACGAAACAGCAGCGGACGCGCTTTAAAAAACACGAGCGGTACATCCACGGGAGCTTCTGTGTCGTAGTGAAAGACAGCATAAAAGTAACGTTACCGGCTTTAATCAGAAGATCGAGTTGATTTGCATGTCCCTCATGTTGCGAAGTCGCCATGTTTTCCTCTCTTGCTGCAGTTCACATTGACTTCTCACTCAATTGTATAGGAAGCTTGTATACTCGTATCAATCCGCGACCAATAGTGGAGACCATTCGAGTTTCACTAGGCGCGCCACACGATAAGAAAACGTATCCCTCCGCCGTCGACACAGGAAATCCTTCCTTCCTTTTTCTTTTGCGTAATGACCACGTCACAGATATGGTTGTATCACGAAAACCCTTTTCATTATGTATATAATATATTATCAACACTGCATAAATTATAATGTTGACAACGAAAACAAAAAAAAAAAACGTTTTAACAACACAGCAGTTGTTACGAAACACAAAGACCAGTGTATTTCACTAAAAAGCAACAGACAAGAAATTCTCTCAAAAAGTGAATATCAAAATAATACAAATCATACGCGCCTTTGTACAGCTATTATCAAAGAATCTCTATCTAGCATATCTTACATTTTGGCAAAAAAAAAATGAATTGAAGTAATGTTTTTAAAACAATGTCTCAAAAAAATTAAAAATAAATACATAAAAGGATGTCAGGGATTTTCTTTTTGTATAAATTGCACTGACCGGAATGCGCACTATTTGCTTTGAGTTGACGTAGCATTACTGTCTAAAATTACCCACTAGGTGGCAGGCTATGCAGTGTTCTTTCAGTATCTTGACTGTCTCACTACAGCTAACTTTAAAATGTAGATAGGAGTTCTTTTATAATTAATACAAATAAAAAATAAGTCATCACGAATCAAGGATACTTACTAACATCCACTGGGCATTGTGAATACTATGTATGGGTTACCATCACTGTTTTACACGTGCACAAAAGGTTGTAGCACTTCACGTAAAATATCGAACTGCATTTATCCCCATTCCAAGTGAAACAGGATTTTTTGCACCCTGACCTTGACAAGCAACTCCTTTGTGTGTGTGCAATTAAAAGCCCTGCTACAAAATGGGAAGGATGTTTCCATCTAATCCACAACTTTGTGAATTAAAATGTCAGAGTATACAGGAGAAATAGCATTTCTTTCCCCTTTAATTTATACCAGGACTGTTTTAACTATTGGGTATCCCATTATAATGAATTTGTGAAGTTAAAAATAAGATAAAATGTGTAACACTCTTAAAAGTATATGCAGAATAATGTGCACAGTATATCCAATAATTCCATTTCAGAACCACCTCAAGATTAGAAACCAAACACATTGTCCATCAAACGTTCGTGGGTGTTTCGACCTCAGGTCAGGGGCCCAGATTGTGTCAGATCTGCCTGAGAGTCAGTAAGTCTACAACTGACAGTCTGACTGACAGCCGAATTGATTGTTCAAAAATCAATACGATGCGTGACAATTTCCATCGGTTAAAATTAAAATGAATTGCACATTTGTTGTTAGGAGTAGGCTGCAGTATCTCAAAAAGTCACTAGTCATACCACGAGACTGCACACTCTAGAACAGTAGGTGGCAGTTTGCACCTAAAAACATTGGCTATAACTTACTATTAAACCAAGACATCATGTCCTTACATAGCCTAAGTGACATTCAGGTGTTCAAATGTGGGAAGAACTTCTTCCACAGATACAAACAATGTTTCTATAAAGAAGGGAACTCTTTACAATTAATATTTTAGCATATTGACAGTTAGCAAGGTAAATAAGACCAGACAAGTTTTACTTTTAATAAGTGGAGATAAATGATGATGTTATGGGTTTGTCTAAAGAAATGTCTATTTTTTGGTACTCTGTTGTTTAAAAATATTATAGTTTATGAGGTAAGCAAGTCATTTTAGTAACTAATGGTATGTTGTATAGTTCTAACAACTAAAAGATCATTGTACTTAATTATAATCTGTCTGGGGCTCATATTGTTTCAAAAAAAACGATCGTGAACAAAAAAAAATTGTGGATCGTATTGTGAGTTAAGTGTTACATTACATCTCTACAAGACCCCATCAAGATGAACAGATTATTCTGCTCAGGTCAGCAGCTGACTACATATAAATTAGGAATATGTGACATTATCGATTGCTAAAAAAATGGTCTGTTGATATTTTCTTTTCTTTACTCTCTTTAGAGAAGAAACTAAATGTGTTAACAAGGCAGAACTGTGTAAAAAAGTCTGACCAGACCTACATCTTAGCACTTGATGTCCTTTGGTTGACGTGAACAAAAATAGAAAATTATCAGTTGACACATTGGTGTAGGCCTTTAGGACCAGATTACTATTATAATCACCCAGCACTAAGGTAAAAATAATTAATCATTAAATAATATGTGAAGTGAATGAACAACCTTCAGATTCAACCTAAAACTAAGTTATGTAGATTAATAGTCTGATTTCATTTGTTTCAAAGTGATGTCGTTTTATGTTTGTTTGTTTTGGGGTTTTTTTACACTTTAACATCAAACCAAATTTAGTTTTAAATACAAGTGATTGGTGGACCTCACCTGTTTCCCCTTCTGTAACCACCTCCTGCACTTCGCCCACTTCCTGCATCAAGTATGTCTCGTCGTCCAGCACCAACACCTGAGCTGCGTAATTTTGCTCTTGGACCAGATTGGCACCAGGAACTTCCTCCACTATGACTGCTGGGTAGTCCTCAGTTGCCTCTTCAACTTCGCACTGCCCCTCAACCTCTCCACTTTCCATCTCTTGGTCCTCCACGCACACAACCTCCTGCTGATAAGAACACCCATTTATCAGAGAAGTGAGTTAGGTCGCAGCATGTGTCAGTCTAGGCACAGTCTAGGTTCTGGGTACAAAATGGTTTAAAATGTCACAATGCAAACATCAAGTATAACATGATCCTGTTATTATACATTTTGAAAGGCTAAGCAATTAAAACATTCGGACCCTCCCCCCCCCCCCCTTCCCAAATAATCACAAAAGGAAAATAAAGTTTCAATTGTTTGCCATACTTGTATCCTGAATGATGTGCAAGCACACACTCACCCTTTCTCGGGGCTAAACCCACAGGTGTATTTATAAAGAAAATCTTTTGTTAATGTAAATTTATGTTGTACAGTTAAGGTTAATATTAAGGTTGTCCAAATTAATACATAAACTCATTACTTTTAGTGGCAATATTTGTATATTAAACTTTATATTATTATTTACTATATTGCCTGCAATAAATGCAATGTTTCTAATGAGTCAAAGAGTAAGTGTTAAATGTTCAGTTTAAATCAGGGTTTGACTATAATATTATAAGAGTCACTTGGGTTGTGATTATAATATGTTTTTACCAAAAACTATCAGCCCTGATGTGTTGATATTGTGACTTTGTTGTGTCTGTGTTCAGCCCACCTGCTGAGGCTCCTCCTCTGCTGTGATATACTCCACCATTGCACCACCAGTATCGACCAGCACCACCGAGGACATTATTCATGCTCCACAAGAATTACACTATCAAGAATTTGTGTTTCTCTCTGTGGACGTGTCTACCTGTGTGGAGAACAGTGGAACCTGGAGAGATGAGAAGACCAAAACCAAAAGAAAACTTTCAAAACGATGAACTCTGACTGTGTTTCTGGTTCTGTTGGCCAAACGGGCATACTTACACCAAGGTCCTGCACCATTCTTCATAAAAATGTGATTTGACAAAAATAACTTTAACAAACCCATTCAATCTTGCCCAACCCTTAACCTAAGTAAAGGAGTGAGGTCTGTAACATGGTCTCTTCCCTTTTGGCTTCAGAAGACAGGAAGTCCCTGCCTGCTCTCACAGGAAGAAACAGGCCTACAGGAAGCATGAACATTTACTGCACCATCTGCACAGAGGCAGTCTGGACTGAGGACTTGATTACAGTTACCTGGACTTTAAGTTAATTTCGAACGAATGCTGACCACTGGCTCAGGATAAACATATAGAAAACCCATGATTCATCTGAGAGTGGGAATTTTGATCAGTGCTGTTGTCATGACCTGTCTCAACCAGTAAGACCATATGGGGTGGGACCAAGACTGCTGCAGCACTCAAATTGGAAAATAAAGAAATCACTTTGCCTCTTTCAGACGGGACAGTCAACACAACAGGAAGATATTTGTCAGTACAGCATACTTGATTTTATTTTTTAATCATCAAGGCATTTCACTTAAGGTATGCATGTAGTGTATCCGATATCAATATTCTGATGATATTCAGTCTCTTTTTTAACACCAACTTTTGTCCCATGACTTAACAATGTGAATATTACGATTCAAAGTTTTTGCCAGTGACCATTAAACAAAAGTCAATTAAGTAATGCTGTTTTTCCACAAAGACAAGAAGCTGCAATCGACCAGAAGGCAGTAAGAACATTAATCCTGTGACATTTATATGTTCAATCATCACACTGCTATTTACACTCATCGGGAGGAAAAACACTTACATGAGGAGCGGCAGTCTATAAATAGTTTTAACTCTATATCTACTGGTCCATTTAGTAACATTCTGTCCTCTAACAACAACAAATCCAAACTAAACAAAAACTCTGCAAAACTCTTTCCAAATGCAGCCCAACCTCTAATGTGTACATCTAGACAGCTAACCCTCAGCTTACAGATAAAACTACATCAGAATTCTTCCAAAGGCCAAAATGACCAGGATGTGCAAGAAATATTTCTCACTAGCAGAAATAATGAATGCATGAAGGCCAAAGCTAATACTAAATCCGACTCACTAAAACCCCATCTGTGTAAAGCGCTAACCCAGACAACCATAACGGCACCCTGCAGTGAGTGACACACTAAAATGCAATAACATTTTATATAGCAGCATATATAATAGTATTTTTGGCCAAAGATGGGAGCAAGAGGTCTTCAGAAACATGGTTAAAACATTGGACAAGAAATATGTGATCCCATCACATTATTATTTCTCGAAAACTCTTGCCTGACCTAAAAACTATGCAGTTTCCTTAACAGGAATGGGTGTTTATTTATTTTTCATCAGCCTTTGTCTGGGGTAAATTTAATTGTATTATTCATGAATTGAAGCTGTTATATTTCCATGATGCATGAGTTTTCAGTGCAGAGTCCTGCATTAGGTTGGTTCCTGAATTGCATGTTTTCCCGTGGTCACCAATCTGCATTATAGTGACCTTGTTGTCTGACTAAGAAAAGAACATCCACAAGAAGTCTTTGGCTGGGAATATTTGTACGCAGCACATGCAGTGGTAGTTTCTCTGACTGCATCGTGTATAACAAGAGAGGATCTGCTGCCGTTGTAAGCATTAGCATGCATGGCTCTGCTGAAGACAAGGGACAGCAGAGAGATACATCTCTATCACCTGATATTGCCCAACTGACTTACAACTCTAAGTGAAGCCGTTACCACAATTGCTTCTAAGAAGTTAAGATGATACGTGTTTAAATATTTACAATGACCCTGATAGGCATTAGAAGAACTGAGTCAGGACTAACAGGACTATCAACCACACACAGACAAGGTGAGGCACAGCAAGCTGAATGCACATTGACAAACGTTTGCAGTTACTGCTGCTGATTCTAACAGGTATTACAGGACCTGCTGGATGGGCGCAAACGTGGCTGCTGCTCTGATCGAAATAAGAAGATAAATTCAATAGCATTCCAAAAAAACAGATCATTTAAGAATCAGAGGAGAAATGCTTCATAAATGTGCACAGCAATGATGATGGGAAAAAGCCAACAGGTTGACCTTTAAAGTTTACTTTTTCCAACTTTCAAATTGTTGTTCTAAGACGATAAATATCTTTTGGTAAGTGAAACAGCTCCATATCATGAATCTGAATGCATTGGCTTAGTTTACATTTAGGTTAAGTCTTTTGACTCCACCTGATTCTACCCTCTCAACCTAACAGGACATATTTACAAACAGCACATCCCTAAAAACACTTAAACAAAACACACAGAAAGAACTTGCCTTGGTAATAAAACCGCAATATGACTCATAGGGCAGGATTGCATTTTTGGTTGTCTGCTCTTAAAAAATCCACTAAGAGGTGAAACTGACCAACGCTTTCCTGCGACGCTGAAAGAAGACAAAATGTTTCCAGTATCTTTATCTGTCTGTCTTTCTGTTTCGACTCCTCTTC
>NC_024315.1:17081184-17090496 GCF_000523025.1 Cynoglossus semilaevis
CACTTCTTCTCTCACTGCCTGCATAGTCACAGGGTGGAAGAAACCTTTCACAGCGACTCAGCACTTCTCAGACTCTGCCCTCAGCTCTGGTCACATGATGAGGGCGGAGCAGGTTCGCACACAGACAGAGTCACATGGTCCAATAACAACAGAGCTTTTGTTCCAAGTAAATGGAAGCTGCTGGTGTACAACGCGCTGCCTTGTACCCTGCCCTGCCCTCAACACACACAAATACACATGCTAATTGTATTACATAGTGGTGATTGTCAACTGGCAAAAGAAATGTATCTCAGGACGGACCCAACTCGTCAGCTGGTGGTTGTATTTAGGATGACCAGCAGTTGACCAGCTGCCTAAAGCACAGAGATCTTGTGTTCTGTGGTGCTGTACACCTTTGAAACTGTGAATATTTTTTTACCCAGAAGTATCCAAATTGCTTTCAAATATATAAATGCAGCAATATATTTACCTTTAAACTAAATGGAAAAAATATTATGGAAAAAGAATATCATAAGCTTCTTACTGGACAATAAGTAAAATTACATAAGCACTTAATGGGTATATTTACTTCTCACTTATTTTTGTTTCATAGTTTTCTTTCTATTTATCGAACTAAATATTTTTTGCGATTTTGTACAACCAGTCTTTTTCGTATTCTAGCATTACTATTTGGTAAATGTTTATTATTTGTTTATTGTTATCTTGTCTAATATCTGGCATTGGTGCTCAACAAATGTTGGTCCCAAAAACCATTCCTAATATACTAGTTCTAAAGAGCCCATGGTTAGAAAAGTATTTTCTAACCATGATTAATTTCTTCCTTGGGATCAATGACATTTGTATTTGTATTTCAAAACAGTTCTCTACATTATAAAGTAAATTATAAGGGACAGTGTTGGTCACAAGTATTAGTAAAAAGAAAGATGTAAATCAATCATTAAAATACTCATAAGGTATTACGTTCTACCTGCAGTGTAAAACATATATGCTCCCACCTTACAGGCTCACTAGAACAAAAAATCCAAATGGCAGCCTTTAATTCCAACCAACTACTAGTCAATGCTGGTTTTTAGGTCCATTGGTTGCTGAATATCTGAATAAAAAGCAGTTAAGGTAAAACAATTCAGGTATCCACACCTTGACCCACTAACAAGTTGCTGTCTTCACCTGGGTCAGGCTATGACACCCAGTCCAGTTTTATATATATAAGATTTTCTGAATGACTACACATTCCATTACCTCTCAGACAATTGTACAGGAAAGAACAGACTCAGACTTAGCTCCAATGGCGCCAAAGCTACTATGCCCAACCCTAAGACCACAGTTCAGCTGTTAGCTCAGAATGGTGGACATGCTAGAGGGTCAAAAGGCTGGCTAGTCAATAATTTATAAGCAGCAAAACAGGCAAAGATATAACCACACTACAGGCATAGTTCAACAAGCTGATTCTGATGTGATGTCATTGATTTACTTTCAAGCCATATGTGGAGGGGCATAATTTGAAGGGGTTTTACATTTCAATAACAATATACACAGGTGCACTAAAACCATCAAAACAACATCAGCTGCTCAAGCACTGAAATAAATGTTATCAAAATTAAAACACAAGGAAGTGGTATCCATAGAAAATCATGTCCATTTGAAAAAACATCCAAGAAGGTGACTTGATTTCTGAAAGACTAAAATTAGAGTAGATTTGATCAAAAAAAAACAAAAAAAAACCTGCAATTGAAATGAATCCTATATTAGACTAATCTTTACTCGCCCTCTAACATCTGCTGCCTTCACCACACACACAATGGTGTGTTAATGTACTGGTGACATTTTCATTAAATTGGATTATATTTATTGAAAAGCCAAAAAAATAACTTGTTTTTCCATCTGACACCCACATCTTGGTTATGCTGGGAAGCCACCTTAATATGCTATTTACCTTTTTATTGGATGTTATGATGTTACTACATAAATGGTGGTGAATTTAACACATTATGCCATTTCATAACAGCTATTCTACCCATAAAGGTCATCATAGTAAGATCACAGAACAGCAACATTTTCCACACATGAACAAGACTAACTTTTAAACCACAAATAAGATATTTCCACTTTTTCTGTCACAGTTGAGACACAACCAATATATTTGTAATTATGGTGATAAAATAAAATAAAACATTGTTTTACTTTGATTGTCAAAACACCTAGTCAAATATGTCACTGCTTAAAAGATTATACACTATTTCAGTTGTCAACTAATGGACAAAGTTTGAAGACGCTAGAGTATGCTAAACCAAAGAACAGAGGAGAACTGTAGAACTATTAGACGTAAAATTGGTATATTTATCCCCACGGGCAGCACTGTTTTGGTAATAACATTTACAAAAAACGCACAAGTCGCAACGTTAGCACTCTGAATGAGAGCAAAGCAAACCAGAACATGACACACACAAAAAGGATAAATATATTCACTAATTCTTTGTGAATTCTTATGTGAACAAAAAAAATGCGAAACACTGCTCCTGACACTATCTCTTAAAATGCATATTGGCCCTGGTTCTAGTTCCTTAAAGAATCATTAGATACTAACGGTTATGCTTTTGGTTCCCCAAATAGACAGAATATTGTTATTGTGTATTCGCTAACACTTAAAATGATACACGATTAAGGTCTTTCCCGACTTCAACTGTCATACTTATTTAAATGCAGCCTGGAGTGGCTAATCATCTAATGTTGAGCTAACAGCGCTAATTTTTAACCTGTGTACACAACCCGTGGCAAGGCAGCTAAACAGAAAGTAAATGTTGACGTTAACTTAGCTCAAGCTAGCTAGCCTGATTAGCATTTTGACTATATGAAAAAGCAATATATTTATAGGAAACAAAGCCGACAAACCTCGTTGCTACAGCGGCTAACAATGTCGCATTCACTCAACACTTAACCTGGAATCCCTCTGTTTGCTTCTAAATGGAAACCAACTCCTCAGGGAACAGAAGCCCGTTAGCATTTAGGCTAATGGGAGTTTGCTCAGTATGAGTGATTGTGTGTATTTATGTCCGCATGTTTGTGTCTTTTTCTGTGTATGTTAGACACGATTACCTTTTTTCCGTAAACGAATCTGGTTTATGGTCAGTTATGCGTCTCTTTTTAGACGGAGTCCCGCAGGTAACGGTCTACGATGCTAATGCCGCGTTCCCTTGCCCCTCTGTTGCCTTCACAGTCCGCGGTGTACGTTCCCGGATGACGCGTTCACCGTCACCTGCCCCGTTACTGCTCTCATTAACCTGACTTCTTTGTTTTATGTGTACGAGCTAAAAGCAGTTGGATAACCAACCAATCACACACAACGACCGATGTAAATATGACACCGGATTAAAACTTTAACAAATAACTACAGCGAGTGAGTCAGTTCACCGAGAACATTCATGCAAATCAACGTCCTCGACGTAACGACAGGCATAAACCTAGCATAACACAGTTTTTTCTGAAAACGTTTGATAAAAAAATTAAATTAAATTAAATATGTTCTTTCATATTTCTTGCAAAATATTTATACCAACATACCAAGGTTCAATTATTGTCCCTCTACATTCATTTAACCAAAAATTACGTATTTGACTTAAATAATCCATTATTTCTCACAAATTATGATCACGTTTTAATATGTCAGGTTCGCATACCTGCAAAGATTATTTTGAGTTACTCCCAGCTCTAAACCCCTAAAAACTCTTGTGCAAATCGTTGCAATAGGGACATCTAGAGGACAAAAGGATTTTTCAAATTAATTTGTTCAAGAATTTTGGTCATAGTCTTCGATGGAGTATCAGGGCCGTGATAAAGATAAATAAATACGAGAATAAAGTCAAACCTTTATATATACGGACGGAATATTAGGACTAATGTTTTTGAAAAAAAAAAAAAGCTAACGAGAAGTAAGTAATACGTTTATTAAAGTACAGTCGTAAGTTAGCATTGGGCCACAAATATAGAGATGTTTTATATTCTGCCTCATCAAGATCACCATCGCAATTGATACACTTTCTATATTTTCAGTTAAACTAAAAATAAAGTTAGTTTTCATTTAAATGTTCTTTTTACTGACCTATTTTAGGTTTAACATTAACTAAGAAATAACCAAAGAAATTAGTCCAAAATTTACTGCCGGGTCACATCAGTTTATTATTCCCAGTTAAGGGTAGGGGACTCTGGAGCAAAATCCCTGCTATCGACAGGCGATTGTGATTCTGATAGATGAAGATGACTGACACCTATATGAAGAAATAATACGATCGAAAAAGAATTGAAAAAGAAAATACACTTTTCAAAATGTGTATTTGTTTTATTCTTAATGACAAATACAGCTCCACAAAACTACAAACAAACATATTTCTGTTCAAACAATATCAATTCAATCACCACAAAGCTAGTAGTATGTATACCAAGAAAGAAAATCCCCAAACTAAATAAACACAACTCTGTGGAATAAGATTGGACTGAGCCAAGGAAGACGAGTACAGAGTTTCAGAGAAAAGACAGAACTGGACAGTGTCTACTTTTTAAGGCCACTTTAACATTATTTTACCTAAAACATTAATTAAAAACTAGAAAGTATAATCCCTTTAATTGTGTATATGAACACTTGTGGGTTCGTAGTACAGAACAAAGTCCTTTTGGATCAGTTAAATCATTAAAGAAACAAACTTATCTGAAGAGGTCAGAAAATCACTGTAGCTAATGCAATTCAACAATCCAATTTAACTATTCATCAGCAGTTCATATCATTTTGTTCGAACCATCCAACAACCGCATCCAAGACTCTTTACCAGCATCATAACCATAAACATGTAAATGTTACACACAGGTCTCAACACTTTCTGTTACCTTTTCAGTGAACACAATCTTGGTATAACGAAATACCATTGAAAAGATTTTTGTCCAAGCTACGAAGTACTAGAAAGCTCAGGATAATTATTGTTAATGTTTCTCTCCACTCCCTTATAATGGCAGAAATGCAAAGGCCTAAAAACAATACAAGTTAATCTGGCACAGGAAGCGTTTTAATTTAATGTCTATGAGAAGGTGACATCTGTTGGCCAGCAGTGGTATTGCATATTGTAAACGACAGTCACATTTCTACCATGCCCATAGAGTTGGCCCCTGGTGGTCATTGGCCAATGTAATAAGAAGACAAACTAACTTTTACTTTTCCCTGAATTAAACTAAACAAAGGTCGTCAGAAGTTTAAGCAGCCGTCTCTGCAGCAGTGGCTGCCTCAGCTTCAGGAGCCTCTACTGATGGAACCTCTGTTGTAGCTGGTGTCTCTGCTTCAACTGCTGGAGCTTCTACTGCTGGAGCTTCTTCTGCTGGAGCTTCTTCTACTGGAGCTTCAACTGCTGGAGCTTCTTCTGCTGGAGCTTCTACTGCTGGAGCTTCTTCAACTGGAGCTTCAACTGCCGGAGCTTCAACTGCTGGAGCTTCTTCTGCTGGAGCCTCTACTGCTGGAGCTTCAACTGCTGGAGCTTCTTCTGCTGGAGCTTCTACTGCTGGAGCTTCTTCAACTGGAGCTTCTTCTGCTGGAGCTTCTACTGCAACTGGTGTCTCTTCCACTGGCTGGAGCTTCAACTGCCTGCTGGAGCCTCTACTGCTGGAGCTTCAACTGCTGGAGCTTCTTCTGCTGGAGCCTCTACTGCTGGAGCTTCAACTGCTGGAGCTTCTTCTGCTGGAGCCTCTACTGCTGGAGCTTCTTCTGCTGGAGCTTCTTCTGCTGGAGCCTCTACTGCCGGAGCTTCTTCTGCTGGAGCTTCTTTTGCTGGAGCTTCTACTGCAACTGGTGTCTCTTCCACTGGAGCAGGTTCAGGTACAGGAGCAGCTGCAGGTGTTTCCTCTGGGACTACAGAGAAAAAACACTGTAGTCAGATATGACTGTGGGGTTTTGTGAGTGTGAGAGTGTGTAATGTACATATTTTGAAATTTGAAAATATAAGGATTATATTTCTGTAGCATACATTATAGGAAAATTTATTCAATGATAAATAAAAAAGTGTAATTTCAAATAATAATGGACGTATGTTACGTGTTGAACTAAAAGACAGCTACAGTTTCACTGCAATTTATGAATGAGTGAAGGCCTCTGAATGTCCTACACTCCACACCCACTAACCACCCACTCATTTACCCAGACTCTCAGATCCGCCTCTGGTTCACGCAGGGCTCCACCCACTAAATTAAAAACACACCCACTAAGAGTTCGCCTCACAGGCTCTGTGGCGCAATGGATAGCGCATTGGACTTCTAGCAAAGCTCGAGGGAAGCGATTCAAAGGTTGTGGGTTCGAGTCCCACCAGAGTCGTGATTTTGATAACTATTGAAAACGGTGGGACTGACTTTGAGAAAGGAAGAGGAAGTAAGGGAGTTCACATGATTAAAGAAGGTTAACACTAAATACACTTAGGATAGTCTTTATTGTCATTTTACTACCAAAAGTTGAGTTACTTTCAAAAGTACCACAAATATATATATATATATATTATAAATATATATTGTTCTTTAATGTGATCTTTGAGAAAATGTTTTTTTAAATGGTATTAAACTCAACTAGTTTAACTAGTCATCCTGCAACATTCTACCCCTCACATTACTCTGATCTGTTCTCTCCACTCTCACAGAAAGCCATCAAAGAAATCATTTGAAACTCCATGTATTACTGTACATGACCGATCCACTGACAGAAGTTGCTTTATGTCAGTGAGTTTTCTCTCTTCTCTAGCAGAAAAAACCTGAGCTGACAAATACTTTAGAGACAGAAATTGATTCAGACAGGCGAGAAAAAGCTATTGAGAAAAATCTCTCTAGCGTGTTCCTGATTACTGGCTGATTAGGTAAGAATCCAGCCCACAGGCTGTCACTGACAGGAAACTAACTTGCTGTGCTTTTTGGTGCCCTCAGAAGAAGTTAATAGGAGGAGCTAACAAGACAAGCTAAAAGGAGAAGCTCAGGAGTTTCCTCATTTGATTGGTCATTTAACTGACAATAAACCCTGACGCTGAAACTGCTAAAGTCCATTTAAATTAAAATATAATCCTTTCTACATGATTTGAAGTAAGCCAAGTGTTTGTGAAACCATGTACACTTGTTGTGAGTGTGTGTTTGTGTCACTGACCTTTTGATGGCGAGTCAGTGCTGATGGGTTGGTCCTCTGGACGTTCACTCTCACCATTGACTGACTTGTAAGCCTGTGAAAAGTAGGTCAGGTCTGAAATGTGTTGTGTTAACATTCCATCAGTGATAGAATGTCTGATTACTTATTTATTATTTGTCCGTCAGCTCAGCAGAAAACACGTTCATGTGTCCAGCCACATATTCAAGACCCACGTAAAGAAATGTTGATCACTCACGTAGACCACTGCAGCAGTCAGGCCCCCGCACAGGAGGAAGTACTTCCTGTTGGAAGAGCCACTAGGAATTCCATAAGCCATGTGACGCACAGGAACTGCTGAGACAGAGAAGGGTGAGGGTGAAGGGTGAGGAAATTAGGAGAACTACATCTTAAAGCGTGGTACATGATATCATACTTCATATGATACAGTGTTGGTCTCTGAGCAGCTGAGAAATATCAGTCATATTGGACTCTTCTTTTCCTCCTTCATTTATAGGTTCTTTTTTTTATGATTTTACATCAAAACATCTGTAAAGTACATGTTTTTCCAGATGTACCAAAGTCCAAAGAGGTCGACTTGTAATTTTTTTTTCATTTGACTGTAGTAATACGTGTGTAACAGATCATGTGACAAAGTGTCTTGATAAATCGTACACAGTCTAAAACAATGAGTCAGTTCCAGTCGTTCTGACAGGCTGCTCCGTCAGATTACTGACCAGCAGCAGCGTCACAGTTAATCCCTGGGCCACAGGTGCTGACTCAGCTTCATCGCCACAGCCTCCCTGCAAACACATACATACATGCACGGAGGCACATGTAACTCCTCCCCCCGTATGAATAGGTCTGCAGAGTGAACCATGACGGAGGCATGACACCGCCCCCCCCTCCCTATGTTTGGTGTGTTGTGTACTCTGACTGTGTCCATGTGCAGCAGTGTAGGGACACAGTGTACAGAACAAGCAGTCACACACACTTCATGCATGTGTTCAGGTGAATCAGTGCTACGAGAACACTGCATCTCTGTAGACGTCGATAATTTAGTTTCTACAACTAAACCCAACAAAGAACCCACCCACCCTCACCCTCACAGGAAATCAATGAATATTCACCAGTAAACTTTAACTCCCAGGTCATGAAGGTCATTTATTTAAAGAAGCTCTGGTTGTTTCTGCTTTTCCCCAAAACTTGCAGTAATGAATAATCTTTTTACTGCTCTTCTTAAACTTCAGTCGCAGCAGCAGCAGCAGCAGCAGCAGCAACACTGACAAGTTCAAATCCAGGTTCTTTATTCTGGTAACCATTTAATCCCTGCAGAGGCGGAAACAGACGTCAAACCAAAACATCGGTGTCCACTTGTCCTGTCCATATGTCAGTTGGACAAACAGGCGTTTTCCTGTTGGACCAAAAGAAGTTTGTTGTGTGTGGACCACAAAGATGTTTAAACAACATAATGTTATAGTGGTTCCCAAGATGGGAGCGGGGCCCCACGGGGGCATGACATTGCACACTAGGGTGAATCTAGTTTGTTTGTATTTGTGTCACAGCGAAGAAGCTACAGTTATCAGTGGTTGTAGTTCCTTAGATTACTATCACAACACTCCTAGTACAGGAGACCTACAAATGGGTATATAGAAAAGGTAATGATGAACATGTTGAACAACTGATAAATTACACCAACAATGGAACGACACATGGTAAAGGAAAACTTCTGAAAAGCAAACAGTTCTGTGATTCTTTCATAACGTCCAGCGTCCAGGACTTAGTGTTCCTAAAGGAGGACACGCCCCCCTGTGCACCTCCTCCTCCTGCAGCCCCAGTCTGCACATATACAGTATTTACTGTATATGTGATTTAGTGCAGTTGTTCTGAAACGGACAGTCTTTGTTTTAATAAAATAATATATCATTTTAACGAGTTTAACAAAGTTTTTTTTAATGTCGATTTCGGTCGAATCCAAAAGTCAGTTCCAGGCGTTCAATATTTTTCACATTTCAATCATTTGAATTGTTTCGTTTGGTTTTATGAATCAATATGTTTTATAACACAGACTCACCGTTCCTGCAGGCTGGTTTTAAAGCGCTCCGTGCCAGTGGAGCGACTGACTGCAGTGACCGTCTGCACAGCATCTTTGTCCGGTTGTTTTACACAGGTCTGTCCGGAGA
>NC_024315.1:17090535-17129006 GCF_000523025.1 Cynoglossus semilaevis
AAGCAGCTTTTAAAGGTGGATGACGGTGAGGAGCAGGAGGAGGAGGACCAGCAGGAGAAAAAAGAGAAAAGAACAGTCTGTTCACTGAAGATAATACAGTAAGTGCACACGCCTCCTCTCCGGTTAAAGACATAGCGACGCTTACAGGCCACAGGGTGAAAGTGCAGCAGGTGACGGCAGGGCTACCGAGTTCAAAGAAATGCAGAGAGGCAGGAGCAGGAGTCGGGTCTGGATCAGGTCCTGAAGTTCTGAAGTTACCAGAACCCGCGGAGTGGAGAAAGGATAGAGAGAAAAGCACCACCTAGTGGTGAAATACAGCACTTTCACTCGAGTGTGTTTATTAAAGGTGTGAGGAGTGTGAGAACATCTGCATCTGCTTTTTAAAAATAAATAAATTCCATGTACATGTGCCTGTTATCATTCGTTTTTTTCCAGTTTATTTTGGCATTTTATGGGTCAAAGGTCAAGTGGAAACAACTATTTAAAGTGTACCATTAAAACGGAATATTTTAGATGTCTTTAGACAGACACAGGGCTGTGGAGCAGTCACAGCACACCCTTGTCTGTCTGAACTACAGCTCAGCTCTGTCCTGTGTTCATGTCAGTCACACTGCTGTCACTTTGGACTGTGAATTGTGTCATTAGATCCAGATGATGAGTCAGCAGTGTCTCCTGTGGAGTGTGAGTGGAGTGTTGCTAAATCACTGGGGCAGGGTCAGATTCATTTATAGGTTTTATTTTTACGACTGTAAACAACAACAAGTAAACATGTGGATCTTTACTGCATTTCTCTGCTGGAGTACATTGTTGAACCGTTACATGTAAAACAAACCTTTAGGCAGTGTGACCTACAGTCTGAGCTACAGTCTCTCCTTACATGTTAGCTTTTCATGGTGTTTTTTGATTTTGTCTCGATCGAAGTTCTTAGAATAAGTGTTGAAGCAAACAGCTGCTGTTTGTACTTTTTTTTTTATTTCCTATAGTTTACAAGAGAATCAATGAGGAATCGAATCAATAAGTGATACTGATGATAGAACTGGATTTTTTTTTATCACCTCCACTTCCTATTTCAGTCTAACGTTACTTTGGTGTAAAATATAAAGCTGCTGTTTGGCATACAGCCCCTACCAGCTCCATAAATATTTGTCTTTCAAAGTACTGTCCGTACGAACTAACATATACCTGACAAATACAGCAGCACAGGTCTACTGTGTTCAGCTAAGAACAGTACTAGTTATACTAATGACAATGACAATGAAGTTACTGATCAGATCAACAACTGGTGTGAGAACAAACACACTGACACACAGCAGGACTACAGTATACCACAGCTGTGGTTAAACACTCACCTCAGTCCATCCTAACATATATTCTGAATATAGGCAAAAAAAACTGAACTGTGAGACTAAAGATCATCAAAGACTTCTCCTCTTGGTCTAACTGCACTTTGTGTGCAATGTGAAGGACGTTTGCCTCTGGGCTGGGGAATGTTGCACTAATGTGACACTATAACACTCATGCACGCTCAGTAGCACACAGAGAACCTCCAGTCTGCTGCAGTGTGTAAGAGAAGAGGTTTTCCTCCATCATGTGACGACCTGAGTCATCCGTGACACGCAGAGTTATAACACATTTTCAACGCCCACACATGTCACACACAAGACCAGCAGTGTGACCACAGTGGAGTCAGTGGTGGTCCTGGAGAAGGAATGTCCTGAGAGAAATAAACACCTTCTGTAAACATCTTCACAGCATCGTCTCAACCTGGAGATATTTCAGATCAGTTTCATCAGACCTTAAAAAAAACCCAAATATTTTGGTTACTTCTACTTTGAGTTGACTTAAGGTGTGGTGGAAATCAATCCACAACATGGTGGTCTCTGCGATGCCATATAGCTTCATCATTTTCTTAGTGTAATTTCAACCAATACAAAACTTTTTTTTACAGCGCCCCCTTTTGTTTGCTGCAATTCCTACATATCTGCAAATCTAATTCAACAGAGCATATTAAAAAAAAATTAAAAGCAGTCAAAAGAAATTCCCTGCCATAGCTCTGCGTCCCTTAACTGGGCCTTGCCCCCAACTTTAGCAACTACTCCATGCTGGGGTTTTGGGGACCAGGTGGTGTCAAACCTGGAACCTTCTGGGAGGTGGGACAGAGGTTCTACCACTGCACCACTATAGCACCTAAAGTGGAGGTTGAACCATGGACCATGAACAACATGCTGCTCTCCTTGCAGTGAGCAGTAACTGTCCAGCCTCCATCCACCTCTACATTCATTCTTCTTTTATTTTGAAACTATTTTAAACAATATAATCACAGATATACCAAATATTTTCAAGCAGGAGACTCAAAAAAGAGCATCACATTATTTACAAAATATCCATGTTTAGGGACAGATGTAAGGTCTCACTGATGATTGGTCCACTACTACAAGTCACATGGTTCAGAGTCTGCTGGGAATAATCTGATTGTTTACAAGCAGGGTTTGGAAAAAGAACTCCCCACAACTGGCATTAAACAACTCCAGCCTCACCCACCCACTCCTCACCCATACAGTCTTCATCCACCCGGTCGTACTCCGAATGAGTCACGTCTGAGAAAAACAACAGACAATGATGCTGCAGTGGGAGAAAACTATCCATGAGAAGAATGAGTGCCACAACCATGGCAGCACACACTCAGATTGAAGGACTGAGGTTCAGTTCGGTTCAGATCGGTTCTTGGAGCAGTTTTCCAGGTGTGAACAGAATCGGGGTTTTCATCTCAGCAGCAGGTCCAGAAGTCTTTCTCTGGATTCTTCTTGTTCAGGACTTTGAAGGAGCCATTGTGCGCTGCAGCGTTCACTGACGAATGATTTTTCTGACGCTTCAGTTTGGCAGCCAGTGCCAACACGATGTCCTCCACGTCCTCCTGCTGATACGAACCCTTGCTGCTGGCCCTCTGTCCATTCACACACTTAAGTGGAGGGTTCTTGGCTGATGTCTCAAAAAACATCATTCCGTGAACACTGGCGAAGCTGATTGCCTGCTCCTGGCCCACCTGCTCCCGGGTCCTTTTGGGGTCACGGAGGTCACCCTTATTACCAACTAGGAATCTGCAAAACGGGTGTGAACATCTTTACAAAACTCAAACACACAACACACAGTTACCGTTTGGTTACTGTTTTGACTGTGCCCAGAAGATGGACAGGGAAAGAAATGTGAATTGAAAACTGACCGCTGAATAAAAGCAGTTTCAGTTTGTTTGATGTTTACAGATGATGCAATCATCTGACCTGACCTGCTGAGCTGGAGGACCTACCTGGGTATGTCCTGTCCAACAGAGTTTTTTCTGCACTCTTCTACCCAGGACAACAGGCCACTGAAGCTGGGTGGGCAGGTGACGTCAAAAACAAAGAGCACAGCGTGGACATTTCTGTAGTAGTGCTGAACCATGGACTTGCGAAAGCGCTCCTGTCCTGCGGTGTCCCAGAGCTGGAGCTGGACATTAGGGTTAGACATTTTTAACTTTTAGCTTACTTTTACAGACTTGGTGTCATATATATATATAAATAAGACTGATTGTGTAAAAGGTTGAACCTCCATTATATTCACTTCCCTTTCTTTAAGAGCGTGGCACAGACCAAACCACACAAAAGAGGAAATAAAGAGCAATGTTGAAATCTGACAAAACAAACACTGACATGAATTCACACACACTGTGAGTCATCGCTGAGAAGGTACAGGAACAAATGAAGAAACCTGGATGTTTTTGTTAGAAAGTCGGGTCTCACTGCAAAAAGATGAACAAGGTGAGGAAGACAAAGATGAAGAAGAACATGAAGAAGGAGAAGGTAATGAAGGAGAAGACAAAGAATGAATAAGAAGGAGAAGGAGAAGACTAGCACTGAGTCTGAGTGGGTGAAACATGTGACAGTGTGACACCAGTGACATGCTTGGACATGACTGAAGTGTGGGGGTCAACAAGTTCTGAGACAAATTGAAATAAACTCTTTCTCCCTCTTCTAAGACATAATGAAAGTGTTGGTGACAATTACAAATGACAACAATGGTCTTGAAACTTTTTGAGGTCATGGACCGACATGGAACACATTCTGATGCACATCCAGGGATGAACTGTTTAGGCCTTTTATCCTCAGTTAATCTCTCTATTTCTTAACAATCTTAACAAACAGCATGAAACAGACACTGGGATGGACATGTGGTGTGAGTAACAGAGACAAACCATTCACACAGGCTTGGACAGTGGAACAAAACCAGAGGAAACAGGGAGAAACTCCTTTCACAAAAACCTAGAATCAAACCAGCAGCATGATAACATCAGTACTGTAAGGCAAGTCTGCTAACCACATCTGCCACCATTTTCTTTTTTTAAATAAACTGCTAATTCTTATGCGTTCAGCAGCTCAATTACAAAAAAAAAACCCCTTGGCAGAAGACCTCTTAGAAGACCCTTGGCTCTGAGACCTCGTGTCTTCTAAGAGGTCTCGACATTGTTGAAACCACAGTTCTCGTTTAAAACGGGAACCATGTTTGTAAAGAAAATGACGAACACTGCTGTCCTAAACTGAACGGGTTTCCGTTACACACGTTTTTTATTAACTTCTTAAAAATCTATTGCGTTTCCCCTTTATCTCACATCTGCCCCCACTGTTCAAAAACAAACAAATAATAAAAAACAAACAAACAAAGAGAAATTTCGATTACCTTGAGTTTTTCTCCATCCACATCCAACACTCTCTCGCGGAAGTCCACGCCGATGGTGGCCTCCACTCTGCCGGGGAACTGTCCTGCACAGAGTCGGTGAGTGAGGCAGGTCTTTCCCACTCCCGAGTCACCGATCACCAGGACTTTGTAGGTTCTACAGCGGCTCAGGGCTGAAGACCAGCTGCTGCCCAACGAACCGGAGAATTCGAGAGAAGAATCCATCAATGGTATGTTGACTTATTTCGACTGCGTCTCACAGAAGTTGACTTTATTTTTATAGAAACCCGTTTGCAGACGCTCTGCTGAGACACATCAGCTGTAGCAGAAGCAGGGCACGACTTTTCCGCCCACAAACTCCTCATCTGTGGGAGGGGATCCGACCAATGACGAGCAGGAGCAGGAGGAGAGTCAACCCTGAAGAGGAGAGACTGTACCACAGACTGTAGGTCACACTGCCTAAAAGTTTGTTTCACACATAATGGCAATTTTGATGCGCATTAAAAGCGTCACCGCACGAATCATGCGGTTCAACAATGTAGTCTGAGACTTTACTCAGAGGATACTTTACTAATTAGATTTTCATAGGTCAGTTTTCATTCATTATATTGCTTTTGAAATCATGCTTTAAATAATAAATTCGAACCGAATCATGCTGATGATTCGGACTGGAATGATTCGATTACTTGAATAAGTGGACTCTTAATATGGTGGACTCTCATGATTCGGTTGAATAACTTCCCTCTATTCAGAGTCGAAACTAATTCAAGTTGAATAAGTGATACAAAACACACACTAGTATTGGTAGTTGTTATGTAACAATTCAGCACATACTACTAACGTAGCACATTATTTGGTAAGAAAAACAACAGTTAGATTATTACGTTATCACTATTACGGCAGCGAACACCCGTCATGGTGCTTCCCTCTGCTGGTCGAAGATAAGCTGCAGCAGGAAGACTGGCTGAGTATTTTGATATTCTGTAATTGTCTAGCGCCCCCACCCGTCGACCGCTGGAATTTACTTCTGATCCCTAGCGACACTGTTAAGGATCGCGCAGTAGAAGTTGGATGGATAGAAATGGACAAGGACTGCAAGATGAGAGAGCTGCAGGTGTTCAAGGCCAGGGATTCCCAAAGTGTGGTGCAGGGACCCCTGGGTGTACGCAAGCTGCCACTCAGGGGTGTGCAAGATTAAAATTGTGTTGGGGTTTGGAGTGTTTTCAAAGTTAATCAAGTAACATTGTCTTTGTAAAATTTGATTCCAAAGCTGACATATTAATTATTAAATACATGCCGACGAAACCAATTCTACTGGTCTGAATGAGAGTACGGATGGTTATGTCAGTCTGTCAGCTTTTTTTAAACAATCAGGCTGAATGATTTGAAAGCCAATCACAGCTGTCTGTGGCACAACCACACACAGAGACCACGTACCATTCACACATGGTCAATTTAGACTAAGCACCTCTTTTTTTCCTTGTTTAAAGATTAGAAATAAGATGGGAGTTTGATGTAGCCATCCAGATATCAGTGCAGCCCTGCAGATACATCATAGAATGAGATTAAACAGATATTAAAAAAAAGTCAAGTTTTTTTTTTTTGGTTTTAATACAAAATTCCAGAGATATACATCGCCATCTCAGAATTCCTCTTTCACATTAGATCCCAAATTTGAGGAAAAAGAGGAAGAAGAGGGATTTATGCATGGGCGAAGAAAAATTAAAGAGGGAGCAGAGTAAAATAAATTCCAGACAGTTCTCTTGCCTTCGAACACTTCCTTCTTCTGTTGTAGAGCAGCAGTCTCTGGTGGTTATTCGTGACCTCTCGCCAACTGTTGGCTCTTTCTTTCACTCTGTCTCACTGTCTCCATGTTCAAGTCCATGCAGATAAAACCATTTCTACCATGTGATGATGATGACAGCAGCAACTCCAGTGACTGACAGGACAACGAGCTCTGCTAATGACAGTCATCTATGGTATTGCTTAGACCGATCCGACTCTGAGAACTAGTGAGTACAAAGGTTAAACAGTAGCAGTGTATTCAAAATGGAGCCAACACACAGCATTTACAGTTTTTATTTTGTGCTACAAGTTTGCTCCACAATAAGTAGAGGATTAGAAAAATCCCAGGTCGAGGAGGGAACAGTGAGGGAAGCACAGTCTGGCCAGAAGTGTATTGTCTCTGCAAAGATGAGATTGATGCACTGCCACATGACTGTGGTCTTCTGGGCCGTTACAGCAAGTACACAGGAGCCCATGGTCACCGCTTGTCCTCAGGAATTCTCTCAGCTCCACTGCCTACAGACGTGTTAGGAATCAGCTTGTCACCCTTTGTCCCTCAGTGACACTCGCTCCAAATTTATGCTTTAATTCAGCTTGACTTTAAAAATGAGGGTGGAGACAGTGCGTGCGACAGGAGAAGCAGCAAACTCAAATGTTTGCCACCACTCTGATTGATCTTCAAAGGAAACCGACAGTGTCAGTTTTGTAACCAATAACTACGGTATATTTTCGATACTCAGTGTGGTTTCAGGTCGATTAAAAAAGTAAAATGGCCATTCTGGTATCTCCCCCTTTCTGCCCCCTTTTCCTACAAATTTACACTTCATGCTCACACATATACATACACATACACACACACACACACACACACACACACACACACACACTCTCTCAACACACAGTCCTGATTTTCACCACGTGGGAGGAGAGCTGAGCCAAGCCAAGCCAGGTCAGACCCTATTAAGGTGAGCCAAGAACACAACGCCTATGTTTTTTTTCACACTTCTCATGTTTGGCTCTACCAAATGGCTGCCGGGTGTACCACGAGGCTCTGTGCTCCGTCCCATTTCCTTTTTCCTCGAACCACCGGCGTCATTGTTCGGTCGTGCTCACATCTCATTGGCTAGCTCCTCGGTTTCGGTCGAAACATCTCCATTGGCAATTTTGGTGTTTTCTTCGTATCCAGGTGGCATGAACGCTAACGTGTAAGGGTAAAGCTTGTGACACTCTGCGCGGTAAACCTCTGCACGCTCTTTGCAGTCGCCTAGGAAGCCGCTGCGGAGGCACTCCAGCACCTCTGTGCAGATCTGTGAGAATGTTAGAAAAGGCAGAGTGAGTTTTATAAAAAGCCTGGACATGTACCTGAATGTACCATAAATATATATACACACACACACACACATATATATATACACATACATACACACACATGTAATAATGTCAATAATACAATTGCTGTGACACCAACCAGTATGGTTCTGTTGTTGAGCGACTCGTCTAGTGAAATGGCCAACTCGGCTGCCTTTGTCTCTGTAGTCGAGTCCAGATAGACCATCATTTTTGCAGCTTAAGATGAAGAAGAGAAGATTTTATTATTTTTAGCCGTGGTGACGCCAACATTTCATATATACAGTAAATGCATCCAGCGAGACAGAGATGGTCATGTTACTATCTACTCTTTTCAAACACCTACCAGCCAGTCTGTGTGGTATGGAGTTGGAGTGCTTGGTGAGGTAGGCCTGGTTGAAGCTCTTAGCATTGCTGTCTCCAAAAAGCCGGGTGATCTCCTGCTTCAGCACCGTCCTGACCACCTCCGGTAGCTCCTTACTCTCTGAGACTGTAGAAACATGAGGGAGAGAGAGACGATCAATGAGGGCTAGGTTTTAACAGGGCAGAGGTTTTAGAATGAATAAAAACCCTTCAGCTCTACCTCCTTTAAAGAAGCGTACTAGACACTGGTGCAGCCAGGGATGGTCTGGGTCGATAGCTACCGCTCTCTTCACAGACTGGAGCATCAGCAGATATTTTTCTGAGACAGAACGAAGTCGAGGAGACATTAGCACCACTAAGATCACAGTATCTTTAAACAAATGTCTGCAAACAAACCTTTCCTGAAGTAGATCTCAAAGGCCAGTAGGTGGGTGTCTATCTTGCTTTTGACCAGATGTTTGAGAGGCATCAGGAACTTGACTGCTTCTTCCAGTGGATTTTCTACCTGTAAAAAGTCAAGAGGAAAACGTTCAGATCCAGACACTGCTGATGGGATGCTCACAGTCTCAGCACACTTTAAACGCACCTTCACCAGTTTGTCAGGAACCAGCTCCTCTTTGGGTCCTCCAATCTCCTCGTCGTCATCTTCCTTCTTCTTCTTCTGGTTCTTAAGCTGCTTTTCCTTTTCAGCATTCTTCTTCTCCTCTTCCAGCTGGGCCTTCTTCTGTGCTCTTCGCTGCTTGTTCCTTAACTTTTTCAGCTCTTTGTCAGAAAGGTTTGCTGGAGACAACAAAAGGAAGACAATGTTTTCCCAACTTTCTCTTCTTTGTCTATTGGACAGAGAAATAATTTTCACAATGTATGTTTCACAGCCTGTCACAACAAATGTCTGCCCTCAACAATGCTTATCTTCAATGCCCTCTGTACGTTGATGTGCCCTTATTCCATATTTTTCCTGGAGATTTGTAGGCTCTTGTTTTCAACTCAAACCTACGCTCATGTACGTTTATACACTGTTTTGCTTTTATTTTTCAACAAGAGCAAGATGTGTGAAAACAGTGGTCCTCTCACCAGTGTCTGCCTGGAGCTCTTTGCTGTCATCAGTTAAGGGATTGTCATGGAGGCTCAGGTAGATCTGAATGGCATTGGTGGCTGCCTTGTAGTAAAAAGGATGCATTCGGAGCACATCCTCCAGCTTCAGCAGGTCCACGTAGGAGCGAAGCGTCATCTTTCTCATGCAGTAGGTGTGGAAATCAAACTGGTCATCTGTGATCTCCACAAAATGCTGGTGAGGAGGAGAGAGGGGAGGGAGATTAAAAGTTTAACACCTATCCATGCTCACTCTTGTTGTCATAGGAGACAGGTTACATTATGCACCATGTGCAATGACTGACAGGAAGAACTCACCCTCTCTATCTCATGGCACTTCTTTAGGGCTTCCCCAAACTTGTTCATGGACTTGTAGGCAAGTGCACACTCTGTTTGGAACCACATACACTGCATCTCATTTAGATTTTCCACTGCTGATGCACCCTCCTGAGAAATGTTAGAAAACAAACAAAACTCATTAATATACAAAGTCAACAAAGCTCCGTAGAATTACCTTAATAGCAAACTGGTATTGGTTTCTCCAAAGTCTAATTTGCAGGAATTTGATTGATAAACTTGTTTCCAATTTCAGTAAAGACGACAACAGAACAGTAACACAGTGATTAGACAGCAGGATTTGTGTGAAGGGGAAAAAACATATTTAGTTGCAAAAAACAGTTTCTGCTGGTTTGAAGACAGACTTGGCAGGAAATCAATCCCTGTCTGCAGTCTCTCTTTCTCAGCATATCAGCTGTCTGTGTGGACTTCACCGCACCAACACTTCTCTCACCCTTGTGAACTTGGAGCACATTTCCTCAGCCTCTTTGATCATGCCAGCCTTCAGCATGTACTTGGCACACTTAGAGTTGATGAATCTGTCAGCAGTGTCCAGAGCCTGGGCCTCGTCCATCCACTGAGCTGCTTCTTTGATGTTCCCAGCATGCTGTGGGAGGAGAAAGGTCAATGCAGCAGTCATGACTCAATCCTGGTTTTGAAGACTTCTCAATTACAAAGACATTTAACGCACAAATGGACCACACATGTTAAGAGTACCTTGTAAATCTTGGCCTTGATGAGGAAAAGTTCGATCAGCGTTGGCGTGCTCTCGATTGCCGCGTTGATGTATTCTAGAGCCAACGTCTGCTGGCTGACCATGTCATAGTGCTGTGCCAGGAAGTACTGCACCCAGAGCAATGTTGTTGGAGGTTCCTCTTTTCCATCATCTGCAAACATTTAAGCACATTTTGTAGACTTGCACACTGCTATGGTAAGTTGGTCAGGGCATAGTAACTGAACATGGAGCCACTAGAGCATCATCTGTTGAACTGAGTCACCGTGCTTGAGTCCTCACCATTCTGGTTGAACATTCTGCAGCCTTTTAGTGAAGTTTCATAGCCAACCACCAGCTCTTCTATTATTGCCACCTGAGGGAAGAAGACAAAGGAGTGAGACTTTGACTCTGCTGTGGGGAGAATGTGCAGCCACCACCACTCTCACCTTTTCTTTGTCGTTGTACAGTGACTTTAAGGTAGTGAAGACTGGCGGACAGCCTTTACTGAAGTTCATCCTCAGATACCTGTCCAGACACTCTCTGAATTTCTCACCTACAGAAAAACAAGCATATAAATTCTGCTATTGTCATCCTGAGTGTAGACAGGGAAATGCATTCTGATTACAGTGGGGTAAATATGAACGTAGAGCACAATTTAAATAAGTTGTTGTCCATACCAGAGAGAAAGTTGAGGGGCAGTCGACGAGGAACAAGTCCTTTGGGGAACTTCACCCAGGCATCCTCGTAGATCTTGTGTCTCTCCTCTACACTGCCTTTAAAAAGTGGGGGAGTCAGTAAAAGAGTCCGAACATGACATTTGAATGTTAAGACAGTGATGTTTCTGCCATACTTGGTTTTAGGGCCTTCTCCAGGCCATGATAATAGGACCAGTTCTCTGGATTCCTTTCTTGGAGTTGATGATAAACTTCTGTGGCTTCCTCCAGACGTTCCAACTGCAACATCAACTCTCCTGCAGACACAGGAAAAGAAGCAAAATAGAGAAACTGTATATCTAAAGCCATAAACAAACTGCACATTTACTTATAGAATTGAGAAAATGCTCTAACACCTGGAGCAGAAATCAATTGTCTATATGCAGCATAGAAATAAAACTGGATTGTTTTTCTATTAAAATGCTGGAAACTTGTATGCAAACCCATAAATACAATAAAGCTACAATCAGTTATTTAGTCTTGACACTTACACCTTCAGTTTAGCACACAGTGACCTTTGCTGTTGACTACATCACTAACAGTGACTTAATATTTTAAATTAAAAAGTACAAGTATTTACCACCCCCACACCGAGTTCCACGGTGCCTCACCTCGTGTCTCCTCCACTGCTAGTTTGTCACAGATCTGTTTTTCAAAGTTGGACAGATGCTCCAAGGCCTCCTTGTACAGGCCGGCTTCTCTCAGCACCTGGTTCTGGTACAGCAGCAGCTCACTGTACTCATAGTCCACTTTGTCTGGAGACGTCTAGACAGAAAACATCGAGGAGAAAAGTCAGACGCCTTTGAACCATTTCAACATAAGTTTCTCTTCTAAATTGGACTTAATATAGAAGGAAGGTAAATGTTGGCAAAGAATTTTGTAAGATCAGCAAAAATCTTTTTTTAGTTAAAATCTCAGTTAGCCAGACATACGTAAATTTACTTTATTCAGAAAATTAACACATAAAGGGCAACTCCAAAATAGTAAAAGTAGCAAATATCTAAAAACTTTTTTAATGACAAAACAAAACAGTGGGCCTGGAGGTGGCTACTGTCCAAGAGTGTCTACAAGACAACAATGTCCACAGACTGGAGTCACTCAACAGAACTGTAGTATTGTGCTGCTCAGGAAACTCGGCACCAACCGTCCAAGAATGTGTAGTCACCCACCTTGTTGCACCAGCTTTTTTGAAATACACTTGGTATAAAGACAGGAAACAGACGGGTCTTATCACATTCACAGCAGACTGTACTGCATGGTGCTTTACTACGAAGGACACACTTTGACATTCAAGAGTCATGAGAGGAAAAGTTGCTGGCCTCAGTAGTCACAAGCAACACACACACACAATGAAGAACAAACCAAGGAAGAAACCTGACCAACTGACCAAAAACACCAAGGATAAACTCCCATGTATGTTAATAATACATGTTGACTGCCACTGGTCCCTAACCTGTTGTGTTTTTCTGAACTCCTCAATAATCTTTGCAGCCATCTCGTAATCTTCCAAGAGGTGATAGGCGATGGCGTAGCCGATCCATGAGGCTCGTTGTGCAGGACGCAGCTGAAGGAGTTGATACCTTGTCTCCTACAGGACAGAAAGAGTCACGTTTTAGTTTACTGAAGGAGGAGGCATACTGTCAAAATTCTGCAATTCACACAGAGCAGAGAAATGTTGTTCTCCCATTACATCTGACAATAGACACACAACACAATGGTAATAAATTTAACATGTAACTAAACCTAGTGGTCAGTGTGTAAAAGTGCACAGATTCTAAATGAATCAGCGAGAACACTATAATATATAGAGCTATAATTATTTATTTATAATTATAATGAATCCATCTATAATTGTTTATAAATATTATATCTACTTCAGTGTTCAGGACTGCACTGTACATCAATGTCTTTATCTTTCCATAACTAAAAATAAGTCAAACATGGAGTCAACTGTCAAAAACAGCCACAGATATTTCAGCCCTTCACTGGTCATTGACTCATAACTGCAGCCGTTCACATCTCTGCCTATGTCTGCAGCAGGAAAGAAAAACAGGGAAACAAGTGAGGAGCAGTTCAGCTGATTCATGATGTTGTTGGTCTAATGTGTCTGGACCCAGGCCTCTCCCATCAACATAGCCTTCATCTCATACCTCATACTACATTAGCATCTCAACCCTAGGCCGTGTCCCACATGGTTTGTCCTATGTTATATTGATGGACTGCAACCTTATACATAGCCACCCTGGACATAACGTAGTCACTGATGAGCATGTGCGGTATATGACCTAAACTCTTATTTATTCCTCTTTTCTTTAATTATAGATAATTATTAAACACCACTGGACAGAGTTCCACCCAGTAAAAAACAATCTACCCCAACTCCTTTTGCCCTTACCCTGTAGCCCTCTAGGTCTCGCATCTGGATCTGAAGCAGTGACAGATCTCGTAGGATCTGCAGGTTGTCCTTGTCCCACTTGAGGGCGTTGCGGTAACACTTGATAGCCTCGTCGTACTTCTTGTCGGAGCGCTGCAGCAGGCCGTAAACGTGCCAGCCTGGAAAGCAAATTAGTTGAGGAGCATACACCTAGTCTGGTGTACTTGAAATCAATCACATAAAATCAAACCTGCAAACTACAAGTTGCCACAGTTCTCTTTAAATCAGATCCCAACATCCCTACTATATCATTTAACAAACAAAAACATGGACAGCAACAACTGAAGCTAACAAATGACTGGAAAATGTGAGACAGAAGCAGAAAAAACCCCCAAAAGTGCACAAGAAAGACTTGCCGCGTCTAATTCTTTTTACACCATTGAGTGCTGCTCAATGTCCATGAGGTATCTAAAAGCAGTAAGATGCCCTGACTTAAAAAGAGAGAAGTCAGGTGGGCAGCACACCCTGTTTCTCCTTCCATTTCATGTCATTTAACTTTGTAAGGATACAGACATGGCTCCGGAGGTCGTTACGCAGGCCTCGTCTCACTAGGTCATAGGCCTCCTCCTTTTTCCCCAGACAGTTCAGGGTCAAGCCCTTCATTGCTAGGGTCTCTAAAAGGAGACACAAACGCAACAAACATGGTCAAGAAAACAATAAGCAAAAAATTGTGTATTTTCTATGACAGAATGTGTGATGACTCTACCTCCATGTTCAGCAAACTTTGGGTTGGACAGGATTTGCTTGCAGAACTTGAGGCCATTTCTGTACTGTTTGTGTTCGTAACAACGCTGTTGAAGAAGAGACAGAATGTGTTAGACCAGCTGACTCACCTGTAACACACTGAAAAACAACTACACTAAAGTTACAGACTAGGTACAAGATTGTTTTGTGTTTCATGATGCCACTTCATTCAAACCATTTAGGTTCAAGACAGATGTCCGAGACAATTTAAAATTATTTTACACTTTAATAAATCCACATTTTATCAATGAGACCACATGTTTAACAGCTCTAAAATGGTTCTTTTAATCGTTCATTTAAAAGTAAAAACAAAGGGGTTGGATATCATTGGTCCAGTCATTGACTGAGAAGTTGTCAAGTCTGTAATAAAAAATAGAAGGATATGGTATCATCTGGTCAAAGGATCTAATGGTCAGTCACGAAAATAACCCCAAAGTAAAAAGAGTTAAGTTAAATAAAAAATTACCCCAGAGTGCCTAATTCCCCCAAAATTAAACTAAGCCACAGAAAAACATGTCTGTGAAATGACCCTAATGACTTTATCACAATCATAATCAAATGAAATGGCCAGAAATCAGTGCCGCATATAAACAGTCAAATATAATAGAAGCCAAATCTTTACTTTCGTTTTATACTGTGATGCATCAGCAGACAAGTCAACTTGACAGACTTGACTACCAACTGCTGGACAGACCCATCAACAAAACCACGTTCGTAACTTTATCAGGGATCACTGTTGCCAGCTCAGTTATGAAATGACAAACAATTCACTGTTGAGCTAAATGAAGGGTTAGACTGTTCAGTGAAAACAGAGGAAATGTGCTCCATCTCCTGCCAGTTACCTAACCTCCAAACGTCACACTGAGTGACCTGTAAACACAAAGGACTGTGTGCAACACAAGGGTGTAGGCTGGAGCAAATCAGGTCCATGATGTGTGTTTGACCATGTGTTCAACAGAGTAGTGGGCAAGTGGACAAACACTGAGCCATGTACAGTAAGTAAAAGACTGACATGGATGGTTTTGTGCAAATACTCAAAGTAAACAACTCCACCTTGGTTTATTTTACTTGATAGTGTTCAATGTGTTTCAGCTTTGTATTCAGTGTTGATTTACAAATCACTGTTAAGACAATAAACTATCATCCATCACACTTTGGGATTGGCTCAGCATGTTGGATTATTCAAACATGTCTAAATGTTAGGTTTCTGTGTTCAGAAGCACAATCCAGTAACAAACTGAATGACATGCAAATGTTGAGAACATAGTTCAGCACAAATGACAATGGTGTACTGCAGGTTACTACTACAGTCACACGTGGAGCTGTACATGTCATGTAGTGACATTAACACCACCAGCTGCTTATCCAGCATGTTCTCCTCCTTACCCAAAATAACTCCATAGCCTGAGTTACACAGTGTCTGTGGGTGTGTGTCAAGAGCTGTCCAGTTCACAAACAGTTGGGGTAAGTGACATTTATAGGACTACCGTTTCCTTTTTTTTTAATTATATACAACCAGAGCTTTATAATGTGTTGATTGAAAGGCATGAATGCTGATGTGGTCGTTCTTATTAGAGATGGGGGCCTTTACATTTGTACTTGGTGTTTTAATCATGTTAGAAGTATTCCAACTATTCAATGCCCTGCCCAGTATGTATGTATATATGTATGTAGAACATCCTGGACAAACCACTTCAGTCGCTTAGACTCAGTATCACTCAGAGGAGCTTGTCCTGCAGCTCTTACAGGAGTGAGCACAAACCATCAGAGAAGGGATTTTGGAGCGGGCGTGTTGCTACAGGCATCTGAGAAATGAAGTAAGATACTTAAGTCCAGCTCTGATGATGACTAGCAGACAGACTTATTACATTTCAACACATGCGCACACACACCTGCTTTTACTGCTCCGACTGTGGGTTTCTTGATTCACATGAAAAGTGACCCCTGCAGCAACTGTTTTCTTTTATCTCTATAGAAGTTACACATGAACAAGGGCTGTAGATCTAACTTTATAACAAACATTTAGGTGGCAATAATTGTTCTGAACTTTTAACACGGTGACAAGTGATTTACACCTGAAAATATATGTAAATTGAAAGTCTTCTTTACCCTTTATTTTAATTCCAGAAAGTTTGAGTTTATCTATTTTTCCTCCCAAAAGAAACAAAACTGAAACTCATCCAACTCCACTGCTGTGAAAACGTTGGACAACTGCCAATGTCCAATAATGCATTTGGGCACCAAGTCTACACAAGTACGAATAATGAGGGGTGTGGTCAGTGTCCAACACCAGTCAGAGGGGGTAAATTCTTAGTCCCATATCACATTTCCACTTCTTAAGCAGGAAATAATCATTTAATTAAGGGCTATCTAACACACATAAGTTTCAATATTCACCACAGCTGCAATATTCAATCTATATAATTTTTTGTTTTAGTTTTACTTTGTTCAACATCAGAATTGTGATACATTATCATTTCCCTATACTGCAAAATGCATGCACTAAGCCAGTTTATGGTGATGTGCACGCACACAGACAAACATTTACTGAACTAACATTTGACTAATATTGTCACCATTAATGAAATTAACACTGTAATTAATGTAAACATGATTGAAGAATTGGGCAAGAATGATAAAACAGTGCAAGAACAACAGTCAAAAGCAACTTTTTACACTCTAATGCTTTTAAATGATTAAATAAAAACTCCTTTAAGTTTTTATTAGAGTTTGTCCACTACCTTTAAGGTATGACAGATGGCTATTTTTTATGCAGTTTCTCTCAGCAATAAGCAGAAGTAGATATGGCTGATTTTAATGGATGCACAGCAGTTCATCTGCCTGTCACAATATATCATGTCTCCTCTTCTCTACATTAATGAAGTTTCTCCAGGATTGCGCTTTTTTTATGTCTAGAAACGCTCACTCCAAAGTCATTTGTTCAATATATAGTAGGGGGCACATAATCTTAACATATGACCCCACCAATTCAACACATTTTCTTCAACTTCTCTATGAACTAACCAACCTCAGATGTTAATCTGGGCTATTTCAACCATTAACTATTAAATTTATACATTACTAATAATAATGTAATGTATTGGTTTTTCAAGTTAATAAAGAACTTTGTGGACAGATTTTTAAACCTTAAATTGGTCTAATGAACCTACATTTCAGAAGGAGAAGTAAAAATTCATTCTTTAACAACACACACAATGGCAACAGTAACCATATAAAATAAGAACAGTAGTTTGCCTTAACGTTTCACCAACTAAGTGCGGATTTCAATAACACTACTTCTGTTGAATCTTCGTCTTTTACATCTTAACCTATAATACACCTGGGTATAGTGGATAAACTAGCGGCGAGGTGATGGCTGGGTGGTTGAGTAGCTGCAGGCCTAAACCACACACGCACACACAGATTTGCTGACACAGTCACACCGGTCCGTATCTATGTCTCACATGAGCTTCCAGTTTAACACGAACAAACTACACACAGCTATAGTGATAGTACCCGGACGGCGTTCCCACTCACACTCAAAGAATAACAGTGACGACAACATCAAAATCTGCTCACATTAAAACTAACTCGCTGGCTACCGTTAGCCCATCAGCTAACGTCAGTTGTCGTGACAAAGTGTGGCACATGTCAAACCTTGTGGTTCGCGTCTAAGTATCCATGCACGCAGTATGTCTGGATGACACCAAAACAAACGCAAAGAAATAAATAAGGAAAACCGAGGAGGCCAATTTACGACCAAACACGACAGTTGAGGCGACTAACGTGTTAGCCATCTTGTTATCAAGAGATAACGCTAAGTCGTGTTTGACAAGCGCCGAGGCCTGACTGCATGAAGCACATTTGGCTCATTTGAATGTCATCAAAAATGAACTAAGATGGTTTTGGCAATGCCTACTTAAACCAACCAAAAATGCTTCTTAATACAAAACAACGGCCTTTGCTTCGAGCTGCAGTGACAGCGCACATTAGGGCCGGGCTATACTCATTCAACGATGCCATTTTGCTAAATAGCTCATGCTAACACAGTAGAGCTACAGTCAGAGAAAATACCGACTGACGGAAGTGTAGAATTCCATCAATCGTAAATAATAACTGTCGCTAACACTTACCAAAATCCTCTTGAAGAGCGCGTTCTCTTTCGGCGGCAGAGTAACTGTCGGCATTGTTGCGGTTGAGATCAGTTTCCACCCTCTCGACCTCAGCACATGTAGCTAAAGTTAGCCCGGTTAGTCCAGACAAGTAGATCGGAGTGATGGCCCGGCTCGCCTGTTTCTGCCGCTCTGCTCGATTGCTCCGTTTTCCCTCTGCATTCACTTCCTGCTCTCAGCGTGAGGGCGGAAGCTTCTACACCATTCAAAATGGCGGCGCCAGAGTTCTGTTTAACTTAACTATAAGTAATAAATAAATAAAATAAATTATGTATATACAATATGCATATGTTATATATATATATATATATTATTATATATATATTATATATATATACATATATAAATATATATGTGTATATATATATATATAAATATATATATATATATATATATAATTATAGACAGAAAGTATTACAAAAGGTGAAAGCAGGCAGTTTAGACAAATGCTAACGAGTAAAGACAAAAAGTGCAGTGCGGTCAGTGTAGTTGTTGTAGTTGTATCTGTGTGGTCTGTGCTCTTCCTGGGGTTGGTGGTCATTGCGGTGGGTGCGGTCAGTGTGATTGCTGTACTGTGGTCATTGTGGTCAGGCAGTGTGGCTAATTGTCTGCAATGTCTGCAGGGTTCAGGGCAAAGGGTGCATTTATCATTGACATGTTATTATTTAAAAAACTGTCTTGTCAAGACAAGACAACAGAAAACAAAATAAGGTACACCAAGGTCATGCAAAGAAGACAGGAAAGAACAAAACAAGACAAGGCTAGAATATGAGGGTTGGCCTTTTTTTAACATTACAAACTTGCCTAGTCATTTTATTTACAAAATACATTTATGTTGGACACAATGGTCTTTTAAGTAAAAGGTATCCCAGTGATAAGTGTCCTTGAGGCTAGAACATCAAGCTTGTGTTGGCATGATCGTTTCTATTCCTGACCCCAGCAGGATTATGGTTCCGGCTTCTGGGACTCAGTATAGTGCAATCCGCTACTGCTGGGATAAGTTAAAGCAAAGGATACATGTTGTTTTATATGTACAATGACTAATATGAAATAATACAAAGACAGCTGAACCAACTGTGTCTATTGATGTAATTTAAATTTTATTGTTGGAGTCATTGTTAGTGGTTCCTCAGTGTAGCAGTTAAATTGTTCCATTGTATAGCGATTATCACGTCTGCCTTACAGGCAGAAGGTCCTGGGATGCGAGCCCTAGCGGAACCACATACTTAATAGCACCTCCCGAGTAGCAGCCTGTGTAGGTTGGAAAGACTTACACTGTGGATTTCCCTGGACTTTTCCCTTAAACATATGCACTGCAAAATTTACCCAGCAGCAACCTCTTCAAGTGAAGGTGACTGTCTTTACAAATGTAAACATTTTCGAATAAAATGTTTCAAGTGACAAAAATAGTCACTTGCCCTAATGAAAATATATTCATTTTAGATTGTGCCCACTAGAGGGTGCTACATTGACAGAAAAGAGGTGAAACCACACCACGGCTTCAGGGCAGTGATTTGGTTGGTAATAGATCATCTTCAAGCACACTGCATTATTTCTTAACATCAGGGGCAAAGACAAAAAGGAGAAGAGAGAGGGAAGAAGAGAGAGAATAGAAAGTGACAATGAGAGTGGGGAAAAGAGAGATATTTAGAATTTTTTCTTGTTACTTTATTCATGCCTTGAGACGACTCAGGCCTTGCTCTGCTGTTATCTGGTGGCCTCCTACTCCTCCACCACCACACTGGCTCCTGCAACCACATTTATCAACCTGACACACACACGCTCACACAAACACACACACGATTCTTTCTTTCCATAGTACCTCATTCTGTTGTTCACTCTTTTCACTCCGTACGTCTTCGTACTGCACATTCCCCCAGCTACATTTCCCCCTCCAAATACCCTGCAAAAAAAGACTGAGAGAAAGGAGGGAGGAGAGGGGGTTGAGTGAGAGAAAGAGAAAGTGGGAGAGAGAGAGAGAGAAAGAGAGAGAGGGCTGATTGTGAGTTTATCTCTCTCTTCTATATTGTGACACCTCATTTGTCGTCCTGATTAGAACCAATAACTGGGCCTCTGGAGCATCAGGATCATGGCTGATGGAGTCAGCAAGGGTTTGGCTCCAGGAGAAAGTAGAATGTAATTAAAACGGACTAGTGATTGATTCAATCATTATGTTTGCATGCAGAGGTAAAGGTAAAATATGTTGGATAAAAAATTCTACTCTTACTGATGGTTTCATGGGTGCAGAGTAACACTAACATCTAACAATTATCAATGTCTACATTAATGAAGCCAGAAGAAGAGGCTGCCAGTTTCAATCACTATAGTTTTATCATGGCCTACAAAAGGAGTTTTTGTAGTTTATGGAGTATATGTAGCTAATACAGCTAATGGTGAGTTTTAGGGCGTATCCACACCAGAATAATCTGGGGAACTGTGCACGAGACATTTTCCAACTTCTTACCTTGTTTACCTCTGCTTCTTCTTTTGCAATACCGAGAACGCACCATGTTCTACATCAGTTCCTTCCACACCAAGGTTCACTTTCAAGTGCACCGTACCCAGACCAAGTTTTTCAGTTGGACTAGAGATTGGTTGTTTGGTTCGATGGCAGCCTGGAGGCAGACGTTCAAAGGAAACGACCCTGGTCCTTTTAAATCAGAACAAACTGCTCTGTTGGTAAAGCTCCCTTAACTTCAAAACGAGTGCAGCACCAACAACAATGTGGACCTTAGGACTTGGATCATATTCACAAACGGTTCCATGATGTACAAATATTTGACAGACAGATATTATAATCCCTAATTTGAGATTTTCTACCTGAACATATTTCCAGGGCATTTGCATCAAGCTCACCTACCTTCTGACCTTGGACTATGTATTGAGTTTGGACAACATGAGTGAAATGTGTTTTTGTCATTGGGTTCACGGAAACCTGTTCATGCAAGACATTTGCCGTTGTTATTATTATTGTATTGTTATTTTTAACTTTTGCACAATTTGCGTTTTATTAGCAAGCAGCAGTGGGTTTATAGATAAAGACATTGTGGTTTCTCCACAGCCCTGCAGCTATTTTTTCACTCTCACTGTGTTGGATTTCTATAGAAAACTAGTCAGTCTCAGTCTTTCCCAGCAGGTGTCATCAACAGTTGCTCTATTTTTTTTTCCACAGCAGAAATAAACACCTCAAGATTGCACTCTCTGGCAATGCAGAGATATGTGTGTATGTGTGTGTGTGTTTGTTTGCGTGTGTTGGGGGAGTAGAATGTTACAAACCCTGCCAGCTGAAGCCACCCTCCCGCCTCCACTGCTCTTTCACTCCCCTTCCTCCTCCTCTCCTGTCCTGTCATTCAGTCTCCTTCTTCCTCTCGTTTTTCTCTGTCCTAGGTGGCGTCGCTACTGAACATGAGTAATGACGTTGTCATCTCTGTAAGTCTCCATTTATCAATGTCAGAAGGGAGAAGAGCAGTAGTGGGTTGAATGAGTGTGTGTGGTGCGTAGAGGGATATAGAGTTGAGTAGAATTAAGGCACCTATGGAGAGGAAAGAAAGAAGAAAAGAGCTGCGAGAACGAGAGAAGAGGGGATTTGACAGAGAAAAAGGGGCGTGGTCACGCGAGGAAGAGTTGAGTGAGTTTGAAAAGAGGTGGTGAGTTTATTAAATCGCAGCTCTGGCCCAGAAGGTTCTGGCCCAGTGTGTGTTCTTTCTTTCTGTCCATCTTTTTCTCCATTCGGTCCTTCCGTCTGTCTGCTGACACCAAGCAGCAGCTCATGATTCATGGTGGTGGTTGGTGCCAGACAGAATTAAGACTCTGCTCTTTAGCATATGCAAGTCTAATTATGTAAATCAGAGCTGTTAGGCACAACATCACTGTGGCGGTGACTCAGTCTGGTTTTGGGCGCAACGTGAACGCTTGTGCATTTGTCTCTGTCACTTTGGCGACCCTGAAGTGAAATGAAATTACTGTTTGTCAGCTAACAGGGGGAGTATTGATGTTGTTGTGTTTAAGTGAACACATGGTACAGAGGGGCCGAGAGCAGACAAGGACGGTGCAATTTACAAAACAAATGGAAAATGTATTTGGTGCCCCCTATTTATCATTTACTAACTATCATAATTTGTCAGCCCACAGTTTCATGTTCTAGTCGCGTTTAGCTTTATGGCTAACAGGCTAACCAGGTAGCTTATCTAGAATTACAATTTTATAGCAGTTAGTTGCAGACATAGACTGTATGTAAGAAACTAATGCAGCTACCTGACCTTGGAGTGAAAACTAAAAGAAGTAAACCAGTAGGGGGCGACATTTAAAGATGAAATGTGTAAATTAAAGTATATTTGGAAAAATCACACTACGTTTCACTATGTTCTTATTGTTTCTTCCTTAATTTCTCACACTTCATTCCCAGGTGTGTATTTACTCATATATGAACTATACCTAAGCGGGGCTAAAATGATGCAGTGGTAGGATCTTCTACCAGAAGGTTAGAGGTTTGATACCACCTGGTACAGACCTAAAATTTAACCCAGAACTGTAGTGACCCTCTCGCTGTAAGGCAGAACCATGTGGCATGTGACAAAAAATAAACCAATTCAATGAGAAAAATTGATTTAATATAATCAGCGAGAACATTCTCTTTTTATTGTTACTTTTTGGAAAAACAAACAAACAAACAAAAAAAAAAAACAAACAAACCAAAAAGACTTCTGTAACTCTCTTTTGTTTACATCTTCAGAATTCTGTACATGGTGAAATAAAAATAAGCACTGCTTAAGAACCGAGACCAATCTCAAACTAGAAAAAAGGGGAAAATAATTCAAAAAGACAGGAGGAGGTTTACATTACAAATTAGTAGTAAGACATTGTCTGAAGTGCAATGGCATAGCTCAGATGGGTTAAAAGTGAAAACAGAAAAACTTCCAAATAAAAATACTTCTCTATTTTCCAACAAACAGTAAATTCTTTACAGAGCAGAGAATGTATTATCTGATGTATTTAAACTGTAAAAACATATTTACAAATAGCCATTATCTTTTATATAGTTTTTCTCATAATCACATATATGTCAGCAAAAAAAAAAAAACCAAAACAAATAAAAATAAAACAAAGAACATCAACAACAACAACTTCTGTTAAAACATTGTCTACAGACTTGGTCCCAGTACATTATGATATTTGGAGGAAGTTTCCTCTCTTCCTGAAAGGATTCCAAACCTTATGACAAACCCTCATTGGAGACAACAAAAGGCTGTGGCCTTAATTTGGACAGCGAGCCCAGGTTTTGTCCTGGTCAAGATGAGGTGTATCTGAACAAACAGCCTCAATTTCTCTCTGAATTAAACTTTGAGGCTGACTCACTGCACTACAGTGTCACGTGCACAATACCTTGTTTATACTCAAACACAGGCCACCGATGGTGGTGCGATCTCTCGGCTGACTGTTAGGTGGCGCACAAAGCAAATACGATCTACAGTAAAGCAGCAGAAGGAATAAAGAATTGTAGCCATACAACTTACCATCCAACTGTATGGTTTGGCTCTGTCTCTTGTGCAGGCACAGAAGCATTAATAGTCACTATGCACAAGAACAGACAAAGGGAGCACATTTGGACAGTACTGTAAGATTTCCACCTGCCATGCAAAAGGTTTTGGGTTTGATTCCACCTAGATCCCAATTCTGGGCTGCGTTGCTTCAGGAAGGGCGTCAGGCCTAGAAACTGATCCAGGCCAGATCACTATGCAGACTACTGCAGTGGTGACCCTCACTGAAGGGCCCAGTCCAAAGTCAGTCTTGCTCCCATGTAGAAATAAAGAGAAACTAGAATTGGGAGAAAAAGAGGAAGGGTGGACACAAATGTTCAACACAAGCACAGGCCACAAAGGCAGTTTACTAGGGCGACATTTGCTGGAGAGGGCTGTGAGGCCTCAGAAAAAAAAGAAGCCAAGTTGAACCACATGTGACCGAAGGTATGGTGACTGTCAATGGTGTGAATTCTGCTGACACAGTCATGTGGTCACCCTTCTTTTGGATGACTCCACTGTTAATTATACATAGAACCATTATGTTCTCCTCCCGCATTTTTTCCACCAACTCTCTTTTCTCTCCATTTGTCCCACACAAGATGGAAATGTGCAAAAAAAAAAAAAAAAAGACTGTGTTGATCTCTGCCGTTCTTCTGTGAACTCACTCTCTGTCCAGTTCTGACATACAGTCAATGGTACAAACAGAACAGAACAGATCCACACTGACTGATGTGATCATTTCTGGTTGAAGACTCCTTCACCAGCCCTGCAGGTTAAAAGATGCCATTACCAGTGCAAATGTCTGCTGTGGTGAGTATAAACAAGGCATTGACTGAAAACCAATGTTTCTGTTGTGCAGGAAAGGCTCAAATAATCCAGACCATGACTCGGGATTTTATGCAGTTCCTCTATCACCCCGCAGTAAAAACAGGTAAATGCTACAACTTGTACATCTGAACTTCCTTCCTTCACCCTCAACTCCACAGTGAGTCCAAATACTTCTACTCCACCAGCCTGACCTCAAAAAACGTGCAGAAGCTTTTTTGCAGGTGCTACCAACACAGCAGTAGCGACACATACAGGACAAACTGGCATGGTGGTCAAAGATTGTTCTTAAAGGGTTGGATATTATGACACCAGCAACCAAGACAGGAAGCAAGTTGATGGCAAGGAATTAGTTTACAGAGAAGCAAAAGGCTTTTTTGGTTTGTGGATTACGTCCTCTGACCGCTGACTCTGACGACATAAATACAAAGTAATGCACACGTACAGACTCACTTTCATTCATCTTTGAACAAAGAACACAAACGCCTCAAGAACGAAGGTGGATTATATATCAAGGACTACTGTAATAAAACCTGTTTGACTCAAACACAAGGGCAAAGCAGTGGACAGCATAAATCCTTTTGTTTCCTCAGAGACGTGAGAGACCAATGACTTCAGTGAAGGCACTGTCTGTTCTGATGGTCACTCTGAGAAGTAGTACTAAAGTAGTACTTCACCTTGCAGTGGTTCATTTACCTGGTAAAGCGCCGGGGGGGAGGGGGCCCCTTGTAATTCTTCACATCATTATCACAGTATAGCTCAGTTAGGTTCCAGCTGGGGAGTGAGAACTTATCAAGAAGCTACCATCAAGGTCAGCCACAAGACCATATACAAAAAATGGACATCAACATTTGATTGCACAACAAAGTTGTCATGTAAAATTCTGAAAAAAATAAAACAAAAACTGAACAGACCCTGAAATTGGAGTGTCTGTTCAAGGGTGGTCCTGGGTTTCTGGAGGGAGTCCCTAATGGACAAGATATGTACTGCATTTGATGGTGGTTTTATAAAAAGACACTGACTGTGAGTTGTCACTGAACACACGGTTGTAACCATCACTCCTCGAACAGATTAACTCCTGTCTACAGAGTGAATCCTGTCATCGTGTGTTCAAATAGCACAGACCTGAACACTTTTGCCAAATAAGAACAGGTGGTGAGTTAACAATCTGCTGTGTTGTGTTGTGTTTGTTGTAGATTTTGCATCACAACAATGTTTGGAAGCAAAGACAACTGGCTGAGCTCTGAGTGGATGTCTGTTGATCACTGGAGGAAAATCATTAGCATTATCTTGTGAAACCTTCAGTTTGAACTCACACTCAGCTGGGATGTCTAGTGTTTAACTATAGTACGAGTTACGTACAAGTTCTGTCCATCCTCCACCTCCTGTGTTTCAGCCTGCCTTCTTTATCAGTGGTGTTTCCATCAGGATTCAGGAGGATGTCTGATCTAGGGACTGGAGCCCACTTCCATTAAACATCAATCCTCAAATCCTGTTGCAAAGCTTCAATAATTTGAACAGGCTTTCATTCAAATGTTTAGGTTAATTGAATGTTTTCTCTGATTTCAACATTGTTCATTTGTGGGGGATAAAAAAAACCTCAAATAAAACATAACACGCCTCAATGCTTGACAAAGATATGACAATAAAACTGGTCAAAGCTGTTGGAGACACAGAGACCAGTCTAAACTGGTTTGGGTCACTAACATCAGACACCTGCAGGAATGAACACATCTGTCTGAGGACTTTTTTGACCTGCCTTCAGTAAAGCACAGAGGCAGCTGCACGGGAATTTAGATGAACAACCAAATGCTGGTATCCATGTCTTATAGATGGTCTATGCATGTAGAGTGGGACGATGGAGATAAAGGGAAGATTCTGACATGGACACACCCAACACATCAGACAAGGTCAACAATGAGAAACAACATGGTCGATCCTCTGGTGATGTTCTGTCTCTTTAAAGAAAAGAAGAAGAAGAAGTCACTTGTGGTGCTTGAATACATTCAGTGCCTAGCGAATCATTCTGTGTTGTGTCAGCTTAATGCATATCATGTGGTTTGTGTCACACAGCCAGAGGTTTTAATGTAATTTTAGCTATGTTAGCTGCTTCTTGTACATCTGCCCTCTCACTCCCCCCCACCACCTCCTGCACCCTGGATCCATGGTGGTTCTTCTGGTTGACTGGTGAGTGGTTTTTTGCTTTAGCTGCCTTTTCTTTTTGTCTTCCTGCGTGTGCATATACCCATCATCCACAACCACACACAGGAGATACCCCCAGCCCCCTAAAAACACCCTCAGGTCGTTTGCCAATCAAAGCACTAGAGGGCAGAATGTGCTCATCTGGCACAAGAGAGGAACACCATTTGTTCTCCTGTGAAGTTCACAGAGAAGGGAGTGTTGAGAGAAAGAAACAAGTCTCTGGAGAAAGGGTGGGAAAAAACAAGAGAGAGAGAGGGAGGGACGGAGGTTGAGACAAACACAGAGGAAGAGAAAAGAGAGATCAAGTAGATTTGTGTTGGTGTGTGTGTGTGCGCGTGTGTGTGTGTGTGTGGTTGTTGGCTGCACAAATCTAAGAGAGGAAATGGGAGCAGTGAGAGTGTTTTCTACTCTCTTCAACTCCCCACACAGTGGAGAGATCTGAGCAGCTCTGAGCTGGTGGCACAAACACACAAACACAAATAAATTGCTGTCTTGAGAACAAGTCTTCCTCCCCTTCATCGGTCTGTGGTGTTCAATCAGCCCAGGCTAAAGTGTGGGCTCAAAGCTGTGCTGCTGTGTAAACAGGCCTCACTTTCCATCACTGGATCATGAGGAGGAAGAAGGAGAATGAAGGGAACACAAACTTTTAATCTCTGTATTGTTTTTTCCTTATTATGAACAAGACTCAATGTTATATCTCTCTCTCTTTCTCTCTCTCTTCTGATCACACACACATACACTCACACACACACACACAGACATAGAATGCAACACTGTAACTCATTAATAGCTGTGTCCGTGTTTGAGGAAACAAAATACATGGTCGTCCATGTCCTGTCGTCTTCTTCAACTTTTCAACACGTGTCCAACCTCACTGTTAACGTTCATCCAGTAAAAACTCTTCTCCAGTTTCCCTGTTGGCTATTGGCTGGAAAAAAACTCTTCCATCCAACCGTCGCTCGAGTCCAGCTCTGCCCCTGACCCATCCCCCAATCCAAAGGCTCCCCCACCGGAGGCCCCGCCCCCATAGCCGTAAGATGACATGTCCTGACTAGGTGTCCTTTGGTAGCCCTGCTGCTGACCTCCAACCCCTACTCCTCCAGGTCCATACGGTCCACCACCTCCTCCTCCTCCGCCTGTCCCCATGCCTGGTCCTGCAGGACCAGGTGGGAAACTCCCCATTCCAGTCATCCCTTGACCCATCAACCCTTGATTCATTCCCTGGTTCATGACCATGGGCCGGGGCTGGTTGGTCCTGGGCTGAGTGCCCATGTGCGTGCCCATCATTGGCCCACCCATACCTGCAGCTGGGTTGCCCACCCTGGGGTCAATCCCCTGGCTCATCCCCTGCCCAGGTCCCTGAAAGTGTTGTTTGGCCATGCGGGGGGGCTGACCCGGTTGCATCCCATAACCCTGGGCTGAGCTGAATCCCACCATGTCTCCTCCACTTCCTCCTGTAGTCCTTCCAACTCCCCCACCCATGGCCTGCAGACTCTGTCCTTGCTGCTGTGGCCAACCACCAGCTCCCATCCCACCAGCACCCCCTCCAGCACCCAGCATGCTCTGCAATCTCTGTGTTTGGGCTTTAGCACTGGGAGGGCCTTTCAGGGTTTGTTGGGTCAATGAGTTCATTAACATCCCTTGTCCCCCATAGCCCCCAGCTCCAGCACCTACAGGACCTCCAGGCATACCTCCAACCCCGGGGCCTGCTCCTGTGGGCCCAGGTGGCCCCCCAGTGGGATTGTGCTGTGGTGGAAGACCCATGGAGGCCTGGACACTTTGGCTCTGGTGCTGCTGCTGGTGGATCATTTGGCTCATGGAGGGGTTGAGTCCATACATGGAGCCCTGGCTGGATCCCTGGTTGCCATACGGCACACCCATGTCCGTCTGGGGTCCAACGGAGCCCCCCTGGCTCTGAACAGAACTCATAGGGACCATCTGCTGTTGGTTTTGCTGTTGCTGTTGTAGAAGTCGTGCAGCCCGGATGTTCTGAAGAGCCTGGCTCCTGGATGCCAGGTCTTGAGGAGGACCTGTGTGAAAAGATTAGAGAGAGTTAGGGATTGACATACTGAGAGAGGAACCAGCAGGAAGGCCTGTCACGGAGGGCCTAAATAGATCCACTCAATCAATGGTTCCCAAACTATGATACATGTACCAGTAGTGGTACGTGGGAGCGTTAGAGAGTTTGGGAACCACAGTTTGGGAACCACTGGCTTCGGTGAACAGTATGTCAACAGTGGTATGTGGCCATACTGGGGCTACGTGGGGACTCATACGTCTTTGGAGGCGGTATGTGTACCACCGCACTGACTATCAGTACGACACACACACTGACTTCAAAGGGCAAATAGAAGTAGTGTAGTAGTACAGTAACACACTCTGAAGTAACAACTCCTCATTTACTTGGTCGCTGTCTCTTTTAGAGAAGCCTGTTGTGTCACAGCTCAGTGTCTGCCCTTCAGTGAACCCTCTGACTAATCCATCCACATCAACAAGGATGACTTGCTGCAGACACACACACACACACACACACACTCTCAGCTCTATGGAGTACTGTATGTACCTGTTGTGAATACATTGATTGGGCCAACGAAAATGAAAAGGAAGGACAACAACCATCACATCAGAGTACCCCATCCAAACATCATACACAGTGCTGAGGCAGCGCCACCTGCAGCTCTGGATAAATTTCAAATAAGTCACTGAGAATCATTAACAGGTATATACAGAACATCCATCTATGTAGGCCAGAGTGTCCTGCTGACCCCTCCTCTTCCTCCTCACATTATCTCCCCCACTTGCAGACAGTTTCTCTGATGGCTATAAAAGGCTTTCAACTTCACTCCTCTCCTCCTTCCTCTTTGCATTCTCTTCATCTCTCCATCATTCTCTCATCCTCCCATCTCTCTTTATCTCCCTCTCTCCCCAATGTCTAGTGCATGTTTTTTTTCTTCCATCGTTCACCTATAACAATATCTATCCATCCCTCTTGTTACCAGCCCTCTCTCCCTCTCCACCAATCTCTTGTTCTACCTCTCTCTCCCACTTCCCTTCCCTCATCCATCTCTCTGACTTCACCGGAACTCTGGGGGATCCAGGACAGACGAGTTGCCGTGGTAACAGGCAGAGCTGGAATATTAAATAAAAAAAAAAGACAGAAAGAGATTGAGAGTGAGAAAGAAGGGAAGAGCCAAGAGAGAGAAATAGTGGAGGAGGAGAGACGGACAGAAGTGTCTAAATGTCAAGTATTGTGTCTGTCTGACAGACAGACAGACAGACAAGGGACATGGTGGTGATGTTTATTATTAAGTGTTTCTATAAATGTCTCTGTGAGTCTGTGACTCTGCATTTGTCTGGAATCTGTTGGACTGAACCTTTAAACCTGTGGAACATCTACACCGACCCTTCTCTGTTCCCTGATATTTTAGTGCAGCCTGTGGTGTAGATACATATATCACTGAGATGTTTCTGTTTTGTTTAACCCTCCAGATGCTGCACAGATAAAATCATTCACCAAAGTAAAATCATAATCTGTCTGTGGATGAAAATCTAAAGAGAGCAGGTCAGGTGCTGCCTCCTTCATTAAATACATCTATGGAGATGCTGTGTGAATCAGTGCCTTTGTGTCTCTCACCTTGGTACTGATTGACTTGGGGGTATGGATTCCTCTGGCCCTGGCCCATCTGTCTCGGGAGATGCTGCTGCTGCTGCAGCTACAGACACAGACGGATGATTACTTAAGTGATTACTTACATACACACTGCAGTTCAAATGTAGCGCCCCCTGAGTGGGACTAAGATACAAAAACAAGTTAAAAGGTTTAGAGCAAAGTACATAAATAGTTTTTGAAAAGTTTTCATTTAGTATGGTTACAGCTGGACAACAGGACAAAATGCCTTTTGTAAAATGGAGCCAGGAGTCCAGTCACCAACACACACATCACATCCGCAGGATGATTGCTCCCAAACACACATATACAGTACGCAGGGTTTGTGTCTGTGTACGTTGTTGAAGATTCAATTAAAAAACCCCAAAATGGAGCGCAGAGACTCCAGAGTTCAGAACTCTTTAGTTCTTGATTACTGCACAGTGAGAAAAATACAAGGAAAATACCAGATTAGCGCAGCGGGCTGTTGCACACGTACACACACGTGTGGCATCACACACAGACACACAGCACAGATAAAAAGAAAGCTGTGGAGGATAATTATACATGCAACTAGACAGGAGTTAAGAGGAAGAAGAGGGGAGGGGGGGAGAGGAAGGGGGTGCTGCTCCTGTGAGAGTTACTGATTTACAGGCAGGTTTGAACAAATCTATTCAAACAGACTAAAGTAGAAGTGCATGAACCACAAACGCCTCCCACAGGCCTCCAGAACACTCGGACACACGGCCAGGCCTTACCTGCTCAGCCAGGGAGTGCTGCTGTTGCTGCTGCTGCTGCTGCTGTCTCTGTTCTCTGAAGAGCTGCTGCTGCTTCTGATGCTCCATGATTTGCATCTGCACCCTCTTCTCCTGCTCCATCGCCATCATCTGCTTCATCATGGCCGCCTGCTGCTGGTTGCCAACGTATCCCGGTGGAGGTCCTGAGCCCTGGTTGGGGCCCACACCTGAGGCCACACCCCGTCCAGGGTGGGGTGGAGGGATGGCACCAGGTGGTCTTGACATTCCTACCACACCTTGGTCCTGCATAGACCAAAAGAGAGAGAACCTTTGGTCAAACGGACTGTTCTGTCATACAGGTTTCATACGTGAGCCTCTACACTCAATCATCTGTTACAGTTCCATCATCTTCAGGGTCGTGTGACAAGGGCGGGGTCACAACCAGGAACACATTATGAATCTGTTGAACTGTTGGCACACTCAGGGCTTTTCTCTGCAAAAACACTGCAAACGTTAGAGTCCAGGTGTGGGTGAATGAAGACTGTGGTGCAACAGTAAGTACTCCCAGCAGGGCGGGTTGGTGGGTCCTGGCTGCATAAGTTATCTCCTTATTAGCATATAAAGAGCACTTCCTGCTCCACTCAGCCGTATGCTAATTTCTAATAGGATGAAACGGTCGGCTCTGGCCAATGGGAGAGTGGAATTGATGAATCTCTCACATTAGTCGATGTGGTTCAGGTTGGTACACAGAGAACACATGACCACACAGAGCATGATACGCTCACTTCAACACAAACAGTAGCCAAAGACTCAAACAGACGAGCCAGATTACTGTGGTGATTGTAGCGTAGGCTTCAGTCTGCAGCACAGCAGCAGTGATGGTGTTCTGACAGAGCCAAAGCCTCACGATCCGCACGGAGGACGGAGAGCCGTGGAGATAACGCCTGTATATTAGAGCACAAGAAACGCCTGCGATGCTACCAGAATTAGCTGCTTAAGAGTGAATCACCAGACAAGCAGACCAGACTGATCGATGCTCAACACCTATGTGTCTGGTCTCTGGTCGGCATGTTCCTGCTGGACAGCGCAGGCACAGTGTCCAGAGATGGTGTAGTGTCAGGAAATGACCAAGAGGTGGCAGTGGTGGTCTTTAAGCACACGTGTGAGTGTGTGTGTGTGTGTGTGTCTCACTGGCCTCCTCTGAGCAGATGGCTCAATCATGATGGTTCTGATCTACGATCTCTCTCTCTCTCACCAACACCCGCTCTCCCTCTTTTCTTCCTTTCCCTCTAAACACTCCTTCATCAAAGTCCTTTCTTTATTCCTGTTTTCTCCTCTGGAGACTTAGCTTTATTTTGGGGGGTGGGAGGGTGACATGAGTCACACCATTGCTACAGGGAGAGAAGAATGATAGATTAAACAGTAAAGAAGAGAGAAAAGTCTGAGAGAATTACAGTGAAATCTAAGTCAAGCCAAAACAAGAAGACAAGAAAAAAAAGGGTAAAGTGAAAGAATTGAAGAAAAACTTCTAGCACATTGTTAACAAACCTAGACCTCACGACCATGTCAACTTATACTGAGTGTAGTGGTGCGACCTTACACTTTTATACAAATATTGTATGTAGATTTAAAGATGAAAAAAAAGACCTGGCACAGAGAAATCTGAGTCAGCAGTTCAGGCTGCGAAATAAACCTGGGCAGTTCTTCACATTCACAGAACCAGACGGATGATTCAGTTGTTACTTGTCCGTCCAACATGTGTCTGTTCTTTTATTTTTAGCACTTTTCTTGTCATGTTGACCACTCTAAATGGGTTTGTCATCCAACAGGTTTTATCAGGTGTGGAACTGAACCCACAACCTTCTAGGTGTAAGACAACTGTACTACCTATTGAGCCCCAAAATGCAAATCCTAGCAATCACTGGTCTACAATGGTGCCACAGCCCAGACTGTTGACCAGTCCAACACCGACCACAAATAGAGTCACTCATTTTGCATGGTTTTGAACTGGGGGTTGAACCAGCATGTACACTGTACACTGTGTAGAGACTAATGACCCAACATGGTTTGTTTCACTGATCCATTAAATTTCTTGGATGAAGAAGTCGCACTTGTGGTATTTATTCTACAAATTTGAATAAGGCAAAGTCAAAGGTTTCAGCTCATTTTTGAATTCTGAATAAAGATGAGGGAAAACCAGACAGCTCACGTCGACTACACAGACCAAAGGCTAAAGCTGGCAGGAAGGTAAGCTAACATGTAGCAGCAACAGCTAGCCCCATTTAGTAAATCCAGGTTGCATTGATTTCCAAGGAGATCACATTGTTAAAGTGCAATTTTTAGTTTTGATATAATCATTAGATAATAGGCCCCTGCTGGCCTACTGTAGTACTGCAGACAAACTGCTCTTCCAGGTAGATAAACTCATGTTGTTTCTTCATTCACAGTCCACAGTCACCCACTGAACCACAGAGTCCAGAGTCTGCAGTCGGCTGCTGCCCAGAAATATTCACTCCCCATCACTATCTGAACCATACCATAGCTTACAAACAACATCCAGCTATAGATCAACAGTGACGTTTCCTGAGCCAATATTTTACAGTCGTCAATATCGACCAATCACATCACAAACAGCAATTTCATCTGAAAACGAATGAAACCATGGACTTTTTAAATGCAAACTCAACAAACGGAAATCTGCCGCATCAACTCTGCCTTTATATTTGGGTCATTTGGCCTAAAGTTCTGTTCAGACTCATCAGATCTCTTCGTCGCCTGTTCTAATAGACTAGAATCCAGCACCGTTTCGGTGCTTCCTCCAGGCTCCCTGCTCCAGCTCGTGTTGAGTCACTTACTCTACCACAGACTCCAGACGCTAGAGTTTGAGAGCACCAGAGAGAAGTGTGGGCTGGTGCCACCGTGTCAGTGTCTGTGGTGGCAGAACAGAAACAGCAGAGGAAGACGACAGAAGAGGATCAGAGGGAAAGAACCAGAACATGTTTCAGAGGGTGTGTGTTTGTTTTTAAAGACAGATAGGGGGAGAGCGAGAGAGAGAGAGAGGTGTGTTCCAGTGTATGCATCAGAGGAGGTCTGCTCTATTGGGTTAGAGCTCAGGTGATTATATTACACATGAAGTGAAGAGGAAATGGGCATGTTTGACTGAATGTGTGTGTGTGTGTGTGTGTGTGTGTGTATACCTTCTACACATATACTTGTGTGGACTTTCTTTTTGGAAAAATACAATTGTTGTGGTGACATGTTTTTGGAGTTACACTAAGGACTTAGATTAAAGACATTTGTAATAGTTACAGTTGGTTGACTAGAGAATTTATGGTGTCTATCTGAAGTACGTCACGGTAAATTAAAGAGCGCCAAATGGTCGCATTTAGATGAAACATACACTAATAAACACAGAAATCAAAGTCTCGTTACTTTAGTGTGTTTACATTGGATCAGACTGTAACTGATCCCACAGTGAAAACAACACAGTTCTTCACCAGGAAACGTTAACATAAAAATAGAATGTGTGTTATCCTGCTAACAGCTAACAGCTAACAGCTTAACCAACAAGCTGGAGGGAAGCCATCGTGCAGTCTGACATCACAGCAGTGCAGTATTAACACAACATTACACATCACGTAGACACACAGCCAGCTGTAACCAACACATTCACCACACACACACGCACACATACATGGGGCCTGTAAGAGCAGTGGCGCCTGGAAGCAAAGCTGAGAGCGCCTGTGTGTTCCCTCCACAGTGGCTCACATCTGTCACCCACTTGTGTGAGGAAAGAGAGGGAGGAAGAGGAGCAGGGAGGAAACATGTAGAAAATGGACGAGGAGAGAGAGGATAAGGCTGCTAGAAATGAAATAATGAAAGAATCATTAGTACCTACTATTTAATCTGTGAAATACCACATCACCTATAATGGTCAGATCACTTAAATAAATAATAAATACATAAATAAATAAACCAATCTACCTTCTAATGTAGTAATGTCTTTAAATGCTTAGTTATTTCTCTTCAAAACAGATATTTATCTGTTTGGTGTCTCTAAGGATCAAAGCTAAGAAACACAGACTCTTTCCATTTCATCACAGGTGATCGCTGTCGGCTCCTTCAACACACTCTCCTCCAAAACAGAGGTTAAACGGAGGTCAACCGGTCTTCATTGAACAGTTGGTCCTGCTGATTGACCAGTGAGAGTCCATCATACGTTCACAGCTCATTCTTCCTGCATGTAGCCTGCATGGTAAAAGTTGTCCGCACAAGTCGGTTGCATTCCTCTGGAATGACACAGTGGGACAGGTTTTTTTTTTACTGCACACACATTTCGACAACATCTGGTTGACAAATGCAGGCGACAGCTATAGTCGTACTGATGAAGTGTCTGCACTGAAGCCCAGTCAGGGCTTGAAGGTCAGTGGTGTCACAGCATACAGTCTGAACGTACTTGAGCTTCATGCAGGTTGATGGTGACCTCAGAGCTTGAAGAACTTTTCTCTCCATGAACTACCAATTCAACCAACAGTAAAATACCGCTCTATCAGCAGAGTCCAGTATACCAACAGTTATAATGTTATTAGCCTCTTTATTACACAAAGCCAGACCAGACTGGAAATGCACTGAAACACTAGATTTAACGGCGCTCTCTGAAGAGCTGCGTACCATTTTATATTCTCCCCAATTTCACTTCTATCCTCCGGGTATCTACAGCAGCAGAAAAGAATCTCCACAGACCAGAGGAAGCCTCAGTTATACCAGAGGCAAGCGTACCAAACACCACAGCTGTAAAACAGGATCTAGTACTTTTGATCAAATGCTGAGGTTTAGGTTCCTTGGGGCCTTTAGTGTTGTTGCTGCAGCACGACTGTTTCCCTGGCCCTCACTTGGACAGTGACCTAACTTTGTCTGCTGAGAGATGACAAACACACGTGGTCGTCATCAGTCATTGGATTTCAAAATAATCAGCCTAGATGCTGACGACAACCTGCTGTATGTTACATCACCGTCAAGAAATTCTTGACCGGGGTAAGAACTAAGTCAAGAAATAAAATAGTGATTTTGATAGTAACATGTGGCCTGTGTCCTTAAAGTTTTACTACATGTATGCAGTACTAGCCGATTGTACCACAACGGCACGTACAAAAACACACATGGACACTAACCCTGAGCAGATGGCTTAGCCAGACCTCACACCATTAAACTGCCACCCCGACACCAAAGGTAAAGAAGACATTGTGTTGACACGCACACGCACACGCACACGCACGCACATTCACATGCACAGACAACGTGTGTGTGTACCTACAGTATATCTGTTGGGACATTCTAGGAACAGTGGGCTGCACTTTTTTTTTTATTTTGCCAAGGGAACGGAACACCAAAGATCCCTGCCAGTACTGGGATTCAAACTGGCAACCCTCTAATTACGAGTCAGTTTCCGCCAACTGGTTGACCCCCGCTGTATGCTGCTGTTTTGATTTCTCCTCGCCTTCGGCATTCTGGCCACTTTTTCAAGACTTTATTTTCCGATACATATGTGTGTCATGCCACTCATATTTTGTGTGGTCGATATGCCTTCATTTCTAATTGACATTGGTGTCACTCTACAGCGCGGCAGAATGAAGCAGTCCATGGAGGAGAAGAAGGAACTTCTCAGCGTAGCTAACAGAACCAACCACTCTTTCAACTAGCGTCTGTAGACGTCTGTCCAGAAAAGACTCTCTCGGGAAAATATAGGTAACATATCTTTTTTTTTTCTCCACTGAAGGGGTTTTTCTTTCCAAATGTGTTGGACACACACATGCAGAGACATTCACACACACTCCCTAAAGAGGGTTATATTTAACTGCTGGAAGAAGTCTTGCTCCCCACAGAGGACTGTTTAATCTCTAACATCTTGCTGCTCTAAACCCTTACTGGCCTATTTCTGAAACTTTACACACACACACACACACACACGTGCGCGCTCATGTTAAAGGTACAATCCCTCCCACAGGCTCAGCAACAATGGTTTAAGTTAACAGTGTTTCTTAGGATCAGTCACCTGATGCCTCCGTGTTCCTGTCGAAGACCTGACGGAGAACCGATTTCACTGACTAAATCCCTGCAGCATCAACGCTCGTGTGGAACTACACTGATTATCCAAGACATTTCTCTGCACACACTGGATGACCACCAACAGACAAGACCACCTACGGTCTGGAGAATGGTTTCAAGTTTGCTACCAATCACCAAAAAATTCATTCACTAGTTACAGCCCAAAAACCTACTGACAAAATCTTCAAACTGGTGTCACTGCACAGTAACAGTTGTTGACCCATTAGTGACTTCAAATATGTCATTTAGTCACATGAGTTTTTAAACTTTAGACTCATAAACGTGCCATGTGAAGAAGCAGTCTATCTCCTGTGTTCCGCCCCACCCCCCGGCTCAAAACGAGATTTTTCTCAGTGGACCCTGGTGTGGGACAGCTTCCCAGTCAGTAAACAAACACGGCCTAAAGATACTGTTGACTTTAGCCTCCTACAGACGGCAGGTTCTCCTCCTTTGATCTACACTCTGTCAGTGGTCTCCAACTCAGCTGTTCTCTATTTCTCCAATCACTTCCAGGCCACGTGTTCCCTGAGGAAAGTACAAAAATAACTCCCACTTTTAGCACACATATTAGTGACATGGCTAATTAGCTTCAAGCAGCTAAAAGTGTGAAATTGTAATGATTTTTTTTCAACAACTTTAACAACCAGCGTTGAGATGGAAGTATTCAACCCCAACGTTTTTCCTGCGACAGTGAAGGCATCACTGGCATGACAATTATCACAGGCTTGGTTTAATTGGCGTAATAAATTCACAGTAACCTTTTGATTCATGGTTTTGTTCTGAAGGTCCACTGACCTCAGCAGCATTTTTCAAGGCTCGTCGGTTCTGTACAAATGGAAAGAAGCGCATTGTCCTGGTCTTTAGCTGAATCCGTGTCTCAGGACTGACGTGATGTCAGAACCAGTGCTTCAAACCTGTTCTTGTACAGACGTCACCATCTGTAGACGGCGTTAGTGAGGAGGATCAACAACGGACGAGGACGAGAGAATATGACACACAGTGAGAGGACAGAAGACGAGAGTAAATCACATT
>NC_024315.1:17129043-17150778 GCF_000523025.1 Cynoglossus semilaevis
GAGAAGGAGAGAATCATGGAGAAGAGAGAGAGCGAAGGGACGATGAGATCACTGGGGGCGAGGCAGCAGTTGTGGCGGGCAGATGAGTGTATACCACCCTGAGAGGGACCAGGTGCTACAGTACATCACCCTGGAAACAGTAGCCATGGAGACCTTAAAGACATACAGGCACTCTCTACGTACGTACGAGAGAGAGAGAAGGTGATGTGTTTCTTTAGGATCTAATCATGTTGTTAAAGTCACAACCACAGACTTTAGAAAACTACTGCATGTCCACAGGAAAGTTCATCACCACTAAACCACAGGTCCCCAACCAGTGGTTCATGGACTGGTACTGGGTCTACGTCGTTTGATGAACCATATATTATTTGTGTTAGTTGATAATCAGTACAAAGATGTTTTACTGTCCAAATGACAGAACGCCTTCTGAAACGGTTCAAGATACTTGGCACAATGAAAAAAGGCTTGGAGAGAAGAAAAGGGTCACATGACAGGAAGAGACAGGAAGAGACAGGAGACAAAGTTCCATCCACCTACTGTCCACCTTATACAGTGGAACCTCGAGATACGAGCGTTCCGACATACGAGCAAGCCTTCGAGCAAATTTTTATTCGGAACTGTTTCACATGAAACTGGGATTTTGTTGGTTCAAGTTGGCTTGAGTGCCCCCTCTGGTTACCAGTGGCACTGCACTTTAAGAGAGTTTTAAAAATGAGATTCAGTCCATTTGTATAATGTGTTCCACTCTTTTCTCTCTCCATTACTCTCCTCTTCTTCTTCTACCCCACAGCCTGCTTTATTACCCCTCCGTGTGCATGTGCCCGTGCACACACAGTGATTTGTGCGTGGAGGGCAATATACAAAGCTTTTTATGTCAAAATAGCAATAAACGGAGGGATGAGAGGAAATCAAAGACGAAGGTGAGTATGTTCAGAACGTGTGTGTGTGTGTGTGTGAGAGAGTGAGACGTCTTTTCACATTCACATTCCTCCCAGAGAGAATTCCCAGCTCAGGCTTTGAATTATTCACAGCTACGATCTGTGTTATTACACGGCTGTTAACTGAGGTAAAGATATGTTCTACACATCCATCCATCCATCCATCCATCCATCCATCTCTGTTTATCTCCATGTTTGTTTTCTCTCTTGATTGTGCCGTAAACCTCTCCCGTCTCCCTCGTCTCACCCTGCCTCAACACTCCTCCCCCTGTGGTCTACTCCTCTTTTCTTCTGCCTTCTTCCCCACTGGAATTATCCCTCCATCACTTCCTCACTTCATTCATTCTTCGTCCCTACCTTTTTCTGTTAATTCATCTCCATTTCTTCTCATCTTTCTTTGTGACATGTCTTCTCATGTTTCTTTGTGATCCCTCCTTCAGCCGTCCCTCTCACTCCTCCCTCCCTCCTTCAGCCGTCCCTCTCACTCCTCCCTCCCTCCTGCCTTCTTTCTCTGTCGACTCCATCTATCATCCTCTCATCCCTTCCCTCTTTGTTCACTCTGAGGGCTGATCCTTCCTCATGTTTCTTGCCTGCAGCTCTCCTCACCCTCCTCACCCTCCCTCCCTTCCTTACCTCTGCCTTCATTAGCATTTTTTACCTGTTTCACAGCGTTTTCCTACATCCACATTCCTCCAGTTTCATTTGGGCTGTTGCTCATTTTCACATCTGCATCCTTCCCTGCCTCAGCTGCTACACACTCTCCTCCTCTTCCTCCTCCTCCTCCTCCTCCCCTCCCTGTTTTACCACTTACAGTTTTTACTCCCTACCCTTGTTTTCTTTGACACAATCTTTACAGAGTGGCTGCACAACCTCCACCTCTTTCTTTGTTTCTCTCTCCATCCACCTCTCGAAATCTACCTCTACCTCTGTCACAGCCCCCTCATTATTCCTTCCTCTCCTCCTCTTCTGCGCTCCCTTCCTCCCTCTCCGCTCCAGAGGAGCCATTAGGTGCTGCTGTAGGGCTATCACTCTTTTTGCCCCCCCCCCTTCCCCCCGCTCCTGCTTCCTCTCCCTCTCTCTCTGTCTGTCGTAGTCTCAGGGCACAAGTCTCTCCATCTTCCTGTTTCTTCAGGCACTTCTCCCTCTTCTTTACTCTCCTCATCACCTCACTCCCTTCCAGTTTCACCCCATCGCTCCATCTTCATATTTTCACCCCTTCAACTACCCAGACCTTCTCCACCATCACCATTAAAGGTTGGATGTAAATGAAAAAATCAGTTTGGAAAATCCTATTCTACTTCACAGGTTTCTAAATATATGGCTCCCAAACCCTTCATACAGTACAAATTGGTTTTATGTGAGAACATATTTTCAGGTTTGATGAACAAGAATGACTATAAGAACCAAATATGAAGTGCATTAATGTCGTATCACATGGTCCATGGACTCTGTGGGTCCAACGGTACAGACTGATGGGACTGAAAAACAAACATTTGTCATCATTGAAAAAATATTTCCCAGAGATAATCAACAAAATAAACAGAAGCTCTTTAAGGTTTTATCAATGCCAGCCATAACTCCTCCATATGTATGACAGGCCCTCCCTCCAACCACTGAGCTACAGGCTACTGTCCATCATAGTACAGTGTGCATTATAATTTTGTAAGAAAATATATAACACAAACTGAAGGGTTATTAGTGTAAACAGCATACATCATCAAATGACTTATTCTGAAGTCTTTACTTTATGAGAGCTGATGGTTTCTAGTCCCAGATTTTCTCCAGATGGTTTCATGACAATAACAAGAAAAAACCTCACTACATTTAGCTGCAGAACTGCGCTGCGCGTTTGTGAGTAAACAGTAAACAGCTGCTGCAGAGCTGCTTTATTTCCTCTGGAGGAGCAAGAATATAACGATGCATAAATCCAATTTACTCATACACTTATTGTATTAGAAGCGAAGCCTCACAAATCACCAGCGCTACCTTCAGACCTACACCACCTTTCCTTGCTTCCTTTTGTCTTACACATCCGCAGCCTCGCTGCTGCTGCGGCACCTTCTGCTATCTCCATCGCCCCAAACTCTGCCCATCTCTGTATGCCATTAATCTCCTCCTCCTCCTCCTCCTCTTCTTTCGCCTTGGCTTTTCCTCTCTAACCAGGAGTGAGGGAGTGAGGAAGAAAATGACCATTATCTAAGGCAGCATCTCCAATAATTCTACAGCAGCCTATTATCCACAATGGAGCCAAAATGGCCTTTGGTAATATGATGAAATCTGCCGTAAAAAGTAGAAATGGGACTAAAAGCGTCAGAGTGTAGAAAAACCTCCATTCTTCAGCGGCTTTATCACATTATTGCATTCTCCTCATCTCTCCCTCTCTCTGCCTCCCTCCTTTCCTCTCCTCCTCATTCAATGCATTACTCCTGTTTGTCTCTTTTCCACTATTGCTCATCTTGTGGTACCGATCCCTCCATCACGCACAGACATTCACTGTTGCTCACCCCGTCCTTCACGTTCTCTCTCAGTCCGTGTCTGTGTCTGTGTAATTGACCGATGCTAACTGTCGTTCTTTTCTTTTAGCTATTTTTGTTATTATTAACCAGTTATTATTCTAAGACTCTCCAACTATGGTTTTGGCTAACATTAGCTAAATTAGGGCAAAGTAAATTGCTAATTGTTAGGCTAACCTTATTTTGTCAAAATTTGGTCTGAACTTCCAGCTAGCTTATAGTTTTGTTGAGCTAACATTTTAGTTTTAGTTATTATAAATTAAAAAAGAAAATGTCATTCATTACCTACTAAAATTTGACCCCTCTCTGCTACCATCTCTAAATCTATGAATTATTAAATCAAAACTCATGTAACTGCACTTTGCAGGTATGAACCAGAAACAGGTGTACTGTGAGGGAGAGAGAGAGAGAGAGAGAGAGAGAGGGAGAGAGAGACGCTGGTCCTTCTCCCTTCCCTTTCCTTCCCTCCTCCACAGCCTGCTCCCTAGGGAAGGTGGAAAGGTGATGTATGGACGTTCTCATGGTGGATTCAGCAGAACAGATGGACAGAGAGAAAGACAGAAGGAGGTGTGCAGTGGTGAAGTGTGCAACAAAACAAAACCGAAAAAACCCTCTTGTGTGTTCATTTGATCAAGTCAGAACCAAAGAAACTGTCGCTCCGGACCAACCACAGCAAACTCTTTTTCTGGTCCTGCAGCAGTGTGAGGACCAGTGTAACATCAGTCTCTCTCACACTTGTGTTCTGCAGAGGCTGCACTCATAGAGTCATAGATGTGGTCCACTCCCTTCTCATGAGCCTGTTCGCTGAGGTTGGATAAATCACTTCCACAGAAGATGGAGGAGCAAAGGTAGATGTGACGTTCCTCCTCAAACTAAAGGAGGAGAGAGCTGAGGACACAGGATCCTGCACTGGGGTCAGAGGTCACGCCAACTATAAACTTCTATAGTTCTATAATGGTCACACATGTTGAAATGTTCTTTTGGTTCTTTTCTAGAACATTTTGTTTGGGCATTACCACCAAAAAACTTCATTTGGAGAAATGGTTTCACTTAAAGTTTGCCCAACTATATTAAAACAAGACACAAATGGTGACTTCATACTCATCCATCCATCCATCCATCCATCCATCCATCCATCCATCCTGCAGTCTAACAGGATTTTGAAAACAAAAGGTATATTGACGGCTGTTTGTCTCTTGTCATCAGGAATCTGCAGTTAACCAGTTCCTTGGGTCAGAGTTCAACTCTTTTGACTCATGTGAACCTTTTATTTAACGTCGTCACCTATGCAGCAGCTGAGAAAGAACAGGTTCTGAAAGAAGACCGAGGTACAAGGTCACGGGGGGGGGGGGGGGGTGAGGGGGCAGACAGGAGAGAAATCAGCCCTGGAGGAGCCCACTGTCGGCCAAACTAGTGGGCGAAAAAGACGTGCAAACAAGCACCGGCTGTAGGGACAAACAAGAGTGAGGAGGGGAGAGGAGATGAAGAGGGAGGGGAAGATGGAGGCAGAGTGGGAGGAAGACAGGGAGCGAGAAAACAAGCTCGGCCATGTGTTTAAGTCAACAACAGCGAGAGAAAACCTCCGTAGAGAAAAGGTGTGGGTGGGAAAACACTCCACGGGAGGAGGAGCAGGGGTGGGGGGGGGTGTAGAGGAGGAGCAGGTGCTGAGAGAGGCAGAGGGGAGAAGAAAGGAGACTCAGGAGTGTGGAGATGGAGATGTTCAGGGCAAAGAGACGGCAGCAGGAAGAACACAAGCACGTCCGCAGCTCTGTCCACGGTTGACGGCAGGAAACGCCGAGGAGGAGACGGGAGGAGACGGGAGGGTTGATGGAGGGGCGGAGGGAATTAAACGACAAGAAAAACTAATTATTCTGTGATTCTGCTAATTAGCTCAGGCTTTATTGACGAGCTCTTCAAGGCAGCAGACGTTTACCAAAGGATACACATGCTACACTGGTGGGATGAGGAGGAAGGAAGAGGGGCTGGGGGGGGGAGCGGGGGGGAGGGGGGGTTCAGGAGCGAGAAGTTATGAAAGTGGACGTGGAGAGGAAGGATGGATAAACAGAGACGGATGGACAGAGGAGAGAGAGGGTGGCAGTGATGTGTGACTGAAGTTATGTGAAAGCACTCCATCATGTCGGGGGGCGGGGAGGGGTGTAAAGGGAGAGGGAGAGAGGGAGGGAGGGGGAGAGAGACCTAGACAGTTGATCAGACACATTACAACATCCTCATCTTTGTCGTCTCCACTGTGGAGACCCTAACACTGACATGTTTTAGGAACGAGACACAGCAGTGAAGTCAGGTCACGCGTGTATTTAAATGTTGGTCTGTTGGTCTGTTGGTCTGTTGGTCTGTTGGTCTGTTGGTCTGTTGGTCTCCTGCTGATGTCTGTGTTTGGAGAAAACAGTAAAAACTATCGATGGAAAATAAACATTTTTGTGGTTTGACTTGAACTGTTCTGACTCCTGACTCCTCGCACAAATTAAATCAACGGAATCACGGAAAATGATTATTTCTGGTGTTACATGATTTAATTATGAATAACTGAAATATCCATCTAGTTATTCCACAGGATTTAAAACCTTGATGGAGTCAATGCTGCAGAAAAACGACTGAGAATGAAGAGAAAAGGTGAAATAAATAAAAATAATAACTGAGCATGAGATGATAAATCATCTGCAAACTAGACGACTGAACAACACAGTACAACATGAGTACCAGCGCATATTTATGAGAGAAAGATAAATATACTGTAGAGAGGTAGTGTCTGTGTGTGTGTGTGTGTGAGCGTGTGTGTGAGTGTGTGTGTGTGAGTGCTGAACGCTCATTTGGAGTTCCTGTGTTTTATTCAGGCAGCCACGTGCCAGGAACGTGGCACATGAGGAAGCATTAGCTTACAGATCACACACACACACACACACACACACTCTCACACACACACACACATGCACACACACACACACACACACACACACACTGTACTGCAGCAGCTAATGGTTACTAGTAGATCCAAGCCTGACTGAAGGGGGCGAAATGAAAGAGAGGGTTAAGTCAGTGAGTGTGGAAGGATTTAGACTCAAACAGACCTCAAAGAGTTCAAGGAAACAAGGGAAGAGTCACTAGGAGAGGAGGAGGAGGAGGAGGAAGACGAGGAGGAGTGTGTAAGTGTGCCGTACCAGTGTTAGTGATAGACAGGGACCAACAGTTAACTGTCCTGCTACCAGTCGACACCCCCTGTTGTTCAGACCCCGTCATGACAGAGGGAAGAGGGACGTCTCTGGATCAGGTTACAGCCTCTCCTCCTTCTACTTAGCACCCTATGGTCCTTCCTTCCTCTCCTCCTTCCCTCCTTCCTCCCTTCCTTCCTATAGCATGATTGCTCTTGAAAAACAGCTGAGACATCCCAGAATATTGACCCAGTGAGAGGAGAGTGTATTGACGTTTGTGTTCATGTGTGGCTTTTGTCCAACATCATCCAACAACACCTCTAGTTTCTGCTGCAGGCAATCAATGAAAACACTGATGATGAAGAAAAGAGGTCGAGGCTGATGATGATGATGGTGGTGAAGATGGTGATGATGATGATGAAGATGTGACGTCTACAGTGGAATGTGAGTTTGTATAGGAGGTTGTCCGTGGCTGGAGACGCCCTGACCTTCGACCCTTCGACCAGTTGGTCTACCTTCTCCCCTCATCTTTGGACAAACCTGGCTCTCTTAGGCAAAGTTTTAGATTTTTCTTTTAACAAATTTTATTTAAAGATAACTTGTTTATATAAATTAGTAAGTATTTAGGTTTAGCTTTTAGTCACTGCTTTGCTAATTACTTCATCTGTAGATTTTTTTTTCTGTATATAGTTTTATGCCTAAGACCTCGGGTGTGTGTGTGTGCGTGGGGGGGGGGGGGGGGGGGCGGCAGCTGAGGATGTATGGAAAAGGAAACAGAGAGAGGGAAGAGAATATTGTAGCATTGTTAGCTTTGCTCATTGACCATGGAAATCAATACTCAAAGCAGCCGGAGGACAGTTGGGAACAAACACACAAACACACATGTGCAGGCGCACACACATGCACACACCTCCATGTGCAAACGTACAGACAGACAAAGAGAAATATATACATTTAAAAAGAGCCTGTGGTCAAAAGTAAAACCAAATTGTCCATTAGGAGAGAGTCATGAATCAGTGGTAATGGCTACAGGAGGGGGGGGGGGGAATGAAAGAGAAAAACATGATATGAACCCCCCCCCCCACCTCTCTCCTACACACACACACACACACAGTGCATGTGTCATCTTGTGAGGCAAAATACAATTAGCCAAAGAAAAGGCAGAAAGAATCCACAGGCTGGACAAGAACAACGGAACCAACGAACGGCAGGTTCTCCTGTCAATCAAAATCATTTGAATTGTTGGACATTGAACTGAACAGTGTAATCATTTGATTGTTTATTCAACTTTGGTTGTTTTGACCAATCACGTGGTTTGAGCTTGTTCATCAGATGAAGGGTGATCTTCTCATGGTCATTTTTAACATCTGTGAGAGTTTCTCCAATCAGTGATGATGTCAACAGAACAGGATGCTGATCAAGCAGCAGCTAACATTTAGCGCCGGACTTTGGATTTGCACAAAATGATTTCTGATACAGCCCCCACCATCCCTCTCTCTCTTTGACTCCCTCTGCCCCCCCACCCTCTGCAGAAGGTCAGGGATATGAGGACAAACAGTCACATGACGTACGTATTTCCAGAGAAGGCCTTTTTTTAAGTCTTCGTTTGACAACTCCCTCTCGTCACACCTCCCCCTGGTGACCGTTCGTATGTTCTGACCCTGGTAAACGTCACAGACCAAATCTCAGATCTTGTTCTTCTACAACAGCAGCAGCTCCAGGAGGAAGCAGGATTATTCTTCTCTGGAATGTCACATCAAGCTAAATATAGAACCCTTAGTTTCCGTTCTTACTTCTCCCTTTGTGCTCCTCCTCCTTCTCCTCTCCTGCTCCTCCTTTTTTTCGTCTTTCAGAGGAGACTGAAATAGCCATTGCCGTGTCCTGGGACTCACCTGGGAATTCAAGCCGTAAACGCTCTTGTCATTCTCCAGCAGCCTTCATCCTGCCGACGTCTGCATCACAGCTCTGGGCATCGATACTGACTGTGCAGTATTAGCTGTGTGCACTGAGCTGTGCTGCCTTTTCTGACTCTTTATTTTTTAATTGGACAGAACGAGCTGTTTCCTCTTTTCCACGCTGCTAAGCTACAGGTCAAACAATGGACTTAGCAACAAAAATCACTGATAAACACCATCAAAAGACCAGGAACATTAGATTGTTGGGAAAAAAAAGTCAGCTAACTCTAACCCTGTCAGCAGTTTTGCAACTGTTTTCTGTTTACAGGAACCGTTACAGACTGGCATGACACCACAGCAGCAGCTACTAACAAATAATCAGCAGCTTCAAAACCTCAGGATCAAACCAAGCTTCATGAACACGTTGTTCTCTATGAAGCAAATGAGTTACAAACGGGTTAAAGCCCCAACAGGAAACAGGAAAACAGCAGGTGAAGACAGACCAGACCGCCGTCAGTACTGGCTCTACCCTGTGTCTCTGTTTTCACTCCTGTACCAGGTCCAAAAACGCTGGGGCCTGATCTGAGGCGTTTGCCCATTTGTGACCAAATGAAATTCTGTTCAACACATTTGACTTTTCTAATCCAGACCCCAGTTACTTCACTGTGTCGGTGACGTTTTACAGAGCGACCTCAGTCTGAGCGGTCGTGTCTCATTTCATCTGACTTTGATGCCTGTGAATTGAGACAGATGTTAACACATCCTGCTGGTCAACTGTTTAAACTGCAGTCCGACTGTGGTTGTATTTTATTTTAATGAAAACAACGGCGCAAAAACTCTTCGACCTCAGTAAAAAAAAAAAGAAAAAAATGAATCTTGTGAACGTAGCCAAAGTTCCCTCCCCCTGGTCTGGTCTGGGGTAATGTTGGACACATGTACCCCTGATAGTGTTTGGTCCTACAGAACACCAGAGTGTTGTAACCGAATAAAGTCGAGACTGAGGATTAAGTAGTGTTGATTTTCATTCACCAAAGAAACCCCCAAATACAGTTTTGACCCATTTTGAACAGTGGGAGGCTTCAGTGACCTGGTTGTTAGACACGAGCTGTGTTGCACAACACCCCCACCCTACACGGTGGTGGGGCAGAGGCAGGGCCCACCCAGAAAAACAGATTAACTCCTAAATCAATTGGACAAGACAGCTGCCTGTCAGAGTAACGCATGAAAGAAAGAATCAGAGGAGAAACGTGGCTGTGATGAAGGGCTGACTGGGCAAGGTCATGTTACCATGGTGATTTCTGCAGTGGTGTGACGTCGAAGGGAACTGTTGTGACTATCTGATACAGACTCATCAAGGTCTCAAGGCCGGACTGTGAAAGACAGAGAGGAGCAGACGCTAGAGGAGAGTGATAGATGGAAAATATGAACAGTTTAGTCAGTGCTTCCACTGCCATGAAGAGTAGAAAAAAAAAAAAAACTCCTCCCTCTGAGCGTGTGCTGCTGCAGCCCTCCTCTCCCAGATTACAGAGTGACGTAGTGTTATCATTTCTCTGATACGAGCTGTGCCACGAGAGGAGGAGGGAGGGCGCAAGGGAAAGAAAAGAGGGAGGGATGGAGAGGACAGAAAGGGGGAGGGGTGACAAGTCCCATTGCTGGAAAAATGGTCTGATCGCCAAGAAAGAGGGAGGGAGGGAGGGATGGAGAGAGGGGAGGAAAGTGAGGCAGAGATAGAGACGTAGTGCCACACAAAGGAACGGAGCAGACACAAAGAAAGAGAGGAGTAGAGAGGGGGAGAGAAAAGGAGAGGATAAAAAGAATCTAGGAAACTTGAAAGGGACAAGCTACATGTTAGCTGAGGGTGGAGGGAGAGGACAGAGACGTGAGGAAAAGACGAAGAGCAGAGGAATCAACAGAATGACACAGAGTCGAGGAGATCAAAAAGTTGGAAGACAAATGAAAAAAATAACAAAGCTGTGTATCTACTTAAGTCCAATCACCGTCAGAGAATTCCTTCTCAGTAGGATGACCTTTGACACCAGGTCACAACCTGCTGCTCTGTCTGTCTCTGTGAGCAAAGGCTGACATCAAACAGTTCCTTAAATGTTCTTCCATGGTTCTAGATCAGAACCTGTTGGTGAGCTGCAGTCGTTTGAACAGGTTTTTATTCCAGTTCTGTTGAAAATGTCACGTTTGATCAAATTGGAAAATGCTTCATTTTTAAAAGTGAGATCAAATCAAAGGCAACAGAGCTCAGCACTGGACAAAGACATGATGATCAGAGACACAGAGACCATTCTGACCTGGTCTTAGTCACTGACATCACACAGTCCACCTGACTGTTGTGTCAGTCAGACTGTCAGTCGTAGACTTACTGACTGTCCTCATCTCAGCTGCTCTGACACAAGTCGGGCCGCTGACCTGGGGTTGAAATACCCTCTGAGACAGGGGTCCCCAACCCCTGCTCCGGGGGCCAGGGTGGGTCCAGAGGTCATACTGGGAGTTGGAAATGAGTTTGTAAATAACTTCAAACCTTTTGTCTCCCTTGAATCCTTTAACCAGGGATGTTTTAACAGACTAAGTAGAATCCACACAGTTGAAGCAGTTTTCATTGGTTCCGTCATGTGTCATGTGGATCTGATCAGGTCCTTGACCAGCTGTGAGCCTCATCGTGTTCCCAACTAAGTTCTTTCGTCATTTTTTTCTCAGACAACGGCTCTGATTCATAACTGAACCTCTCGCACTGAAGACTTGAGTCGTGTACCACGGTTCATCACACAGGTCACTGTAAGCACTGGATGCACCTAAAGACACACAAGCGTGTGTGTGTGTGTGTGTGTGTGTGTCGGCAGCAGCAGCAACATCTAAAAAGAGGCAGCTGTTCCATTAGCTACAGTCATTGTCTCTAATTACATCCTGAACTCCTTGGACACACACTAACTGCCTCACACACATGACCACACGTGTGTGTGTATGTGTGTGTGTGTGTGTGCTTACATAAACGCAAACACACATAATACGTGACTATAAACACAAAACTGCCTTCTTGGCTAACAAGGACATCCATGCACGCTAACAAGAAAAGAGTCAGAGCAGCAGAGCCTCAGTGTGTGTGTGTCTGTGCGTCTCTGTGTGTGTGTGTGTGTGTGTGTGTGTGTGCGTCAGGTTGATTCTCGTTCAACCCCACCCCCCACAGCAGAAGAACAGGAGGCAGCACAGAGATGACACTTTAGATCCATGAGTGTTGGTGTGTGTTAGCCAGCATCCTTCTCTTACTTTCTTTCAGACACACACACACACACACACACACACACACACACCTCCCCCACCCTTTGAGGCGAGGAGGATCTGAGGCTTTGTGAAATACCAAACATACCAGAGAAGCCACATGAGAGAAAAAAGCAGCTTTTGAGGAGCCTGAAAAGACACACACTCACTGATGCACAGGGCTGCAGTTGTTAGAGGAATCACGCCTTTCACACACACACACACACACACACACACACACACGCAAAAACACACTCACGCTAAACTAATACCATGTAAATGCAACATGTTTTCACAGGAACGCTGCACAAACGCATACATTCCAGCGACTCTGACTCCCATAAACAGTGACTCCACTTTAATCAGCTCAGCGCTGTAGTGTCGGGATAAGAGCGGATCCTAAAGCTGCTGCACAATCGTCAGACAGGAGGCTTACACTGTATTAAAGCACACAAAGCAGCCTCCACTAACCTCCACTAACAAGATGGACGATTCTTTTTCTTAAAGTCAAAACATATAAGGTCACAAGTGACAACAAATGACTGGCAGACACGTGGAGGACTACTAAACGTCAGTAGTGCTGGGACGTCGATGACATCATACGAAACGAAGAGGTTCCTAAACTCTGGCACACTGGTAATACTGATGCAACCACTCCAGCCCAGCAGATGGCAGCAATGTACCTGTAGTTCATTTTCCAACCAGAGAATGAAGCACACCAAAATACTAAAATAATAGTTTTATAAAAACATCGTTGTCCAAAGTGTTAATTTGACATCTCTTTAATTTAAACCTCTTTGATTGACATCATTCATTCATGGTTCAGGTCTCTAATCTGAGAAAGACAAGAAGAAGACAGACAGACGGACGGACACAGAGACAGAGACGGGTGACTGATCTTACTGACTTATCCAATGTCCGTCAGAATTGTTCTCCATTTTTCCTCTTCACAGTGAACAAAGCAGGAGTGTGTCTCTGAGTGACTGTCTTACCCACACCTCTGAGGACAGGTTGTCCATTACAGCGTATTAGTTCACTAAATTACTATTCAGTTTGATTGTGGTGCCCTGTGGTCTCGTCCTGCCACTGGGAGGAAATGGGAGGCTGACGAGAGGGGAGGAAATACAGAAGACAACGAGGGGACAGAGACAGTGAGACAGACAGACAGACATTATGTCTACAACTAACAGAGCTACTACAACATTTAAGGACGACTATTCTCTCATTTTTGTTCCTCCAATAACTGAAGATATGAGCTTGGTGAAAGAGTCACATATTCAGACACACACACACACACGCACACACACACACACACACACACACACACACAATCACACCGTCTTCATCCACATTTCCATCCCCCTACAGTGATTTATAGGCTCAACCTGGGAGATTGCTTTCCACAAAAGATGGAGAAACATACACCAGGCTGCTTTTCAGACAACACACACACACACACACACAGACACACACACAGACACACACAGACACACACACAGACACACACAGACACACAATGTCATAAACCCAGGCCTGTCGTCCATGTCAAGGTGAAATGTAGAAGGAAAACAAATAGATGTGCTCGTAGCAAACCACTGGTCCACTGAGCAGTGACTCTAGGATAACTGTCTGAGCCAAGTGGATTCACACACACACACACACACACACACACACACACACACTGATGTATTTTTACTACCCATTGTCCAGCAATCAGCAGGACAATAAGGACTCAGAGGTGTGTGTGTCTGCAGCTCCAAAGTTGAACAACTCACACAAAAGAGAAAATGTCCTGTGGAGACAACAAGTCTCATTAAACTGTAGCAGTCTGGACAGCGGGGACAGTGATGACGTGGAACAGGCTGAGGCTGTTGTCTTGATTCACACACACACACACACGCAAAAAATGTTTTCCATAAAAAAATTAAAACATTTGTGGTCTGTCCGAGAGAGAGATGTGACAGAAGTGTGTCCAGAAAAAGCTAAAACAGAGACAAATGTCCCGGCGTCAGCTGAGAGTCCAGGTGTCAAACTAAACGTTACTGAAGACTGATAGCTGGTGTGTAATGTCTCTCTCTCTCTCTCTCTCTCTCTGTCTATATACTGTATGTATATATATATATAGTCTCCAAAGCCCAGTGGGGGTCTGAGGTGACACTGTCAGGATGAAAATCAATTACCATCTGGAGAACATTCTAGAATAGTGGACTGTGTGTGTGTGTGTGTGTGTGTGTGTGTGGATTAACCTCCATGACTGAACCTTTATTTATGGGACTCAAACCTGTGAAGGTTCTCAGTCACACAGGTCATCCAACCTTCAGTTTAGGTGAGTTATAAGTTATGGTACGCAAGCTGAGGAAGAGCAGCTGAGGAAGAGGAGCTGAGGAAGAGTCCTGGATCAACACAGACAGACACATTTCTGCACTAAACTCCAGCTCCAGTCTGAGTTCCTGCATGTTCACAGCGTGGCAGAGGTGGGAGGACAAGGACCGTCTCTGGGAACGGAAACAAAACTGGAGTTTGGATTCTAACAGTACCAGAAATGGATCCAATGACATCACAGATGACTGAATCTGTTCATCGTCTGACAGACACGGTCAGTCGTGTCTACTGTACATCAGAAACTGAAATTGTTATCTTAAAGAACAGAATAAAAATAAAAAAGACATTTCTTTCTAGAAACACTGCACAGAACCATTAGAACAGCTGGTCTGGTCCATTCACCTCAATAACTGTCCACACATCCAACAACAAAGGAATCTAAAAACTATTAACTGGAAAGAAACAGAAACACTGTAAATATTGTTTGTATCTATGGAAGAAGTTTTTCCCACGTTCTGTCTGAACACCTGAATGTAGCTTAGACTATGTAAGGTTAACAGCAAGTCAAAACCAACATTTTTAGACACGTACTGTACTGTACTAGTGTCGCAATTCATATTTATTTAAATAGATGTGAACCGTCACACGTTTGTATCGTTGGCTTTTCATCAATTTTCATGTGGCATCATTACACCCCAGTTATAAGATTCTCTGTCCAAGGTGCTGATCTCGGATCATACGTGGAATCAATCCTGGGCTGACCAGCAGAACCTGCACTGTTAACAATTTTCTCCAGGTTTCTTTCTGATTTTTTTTTAGCCAGTGATTTTGCAGCTGTGTGCAACTGTAGTTTCTCTTTTATCTGGTTTTGCACTGCGTCTGTGAAGCCATGTTGCCTAAATGGATACTGTAAAGCTGGACTTGTGTTTAAATCACCTGAAGTTCTTTGTTTGTTTCATGAGGCTTCGTCTGTACTGTGTTAATGAGACGGAAGAGTGAGCTCTAATGGGCAAATTGGTAAAAATAACAGGGTAAAGACTTGGGGTGGTCTTGAAGACTAAACAAGCACTGACTGAATACAGACCATGTCAGTGGAGCAGCTCTGAGAGCGGCCCGGAATTCTTTATTAAAGACAATATTTAAATGTTTGTTGGACCTAAAGGGCACTGAATATTTCTGCCCCAGGTACTGTTAAGTGTTATCACACACACACACACACACACACACATACTCATGTACACATCAGAGGCCGTTTTGGTGTTTTGTGTGAGTGTAGAAGGTGGTGCAGGTAAAACTGTGCCTTCCAAGCAGTTTCAGCTCAGACTGTGTGTGGACTAAGCAGATTTTCTGCCTTCTCGCACAAAAACTACAACAACGCAGAAAAGAGGTTGGAAGGAGTGAGGGGTGAGGAGGGAGGAGGGAGGGAAGGAAAGGGCAAAGGGAGAATGGGAGGGTCCTTCAGTGCTTACTTTAAATGAAATCACTGCAGATTAGGGGGGGGGTATTGACTTATATGAGGAGGTGTGACCTATAACAGAGTGCAGTGTTTCACCGCCTGGGTGTAAAACCTGTGTGAGGATGATGCTGCCTGTGATCTTTGAGGGGGTGAATGGGGGGGGGGGGGCTCTTCCAGAGACATAAACTTAGATCAAAGACAGTGAGACTATGCTGTGGGATGGTATGAGAAGCAACTTAAACGGTTCTTTGAAGCAGACGAACTTTAAGCTCAGGTGAGGGCCGTCAAAGTAAATGTGTTAGAATGTGAGATCATTCGGAATCATGTGCAGAATGACGTGCCCTGTTTATCCAACAATCCCACTGTCCTTCCTCTTACTGCTGCTCCAACAGGCTGTTGATACTCAGGCTGTTTTGTACACACTAAAGAACGAACAATCGTTTCCTCTGTCTTGTACAAAACCAGCCTCACAGAGCACAGGGCAGTAAACACCTGAACGACTGATGACCTGACTGACACCAGTCGTATACCGGGAAGATCGTGATTAATCGTGATTAATTACAATCACAAATTATCATCATCCGTTGTGACTAGGGTTGTCCGATAATATCGGCCTGGTCGAATCGTTATCATTTTTTCCCTCCGAAATGAAAACCCAATAAGGCTTTCCCTCCGATAATGAAAACCCAATAAGGTGATGCCTGGGTTTCACCAAATGTTGTGTGCTCTAAAAATAGATTTGGGGATAAACAGCTGTATATTAAAGTGAAAGTCACTAGATGGCAGCATTGCAGCTCAATAGATAAATAATTAAGTATTACCAGGCCTATATCGGTATTGGTTGATATCGAAATTGGAAATGAGGTGTTTGGACAATATTGCGATATGGGATTTCGGCCAAAAGTTAATATTTGACATTTTTTATCATGACTAATCCACAGTTACCCTGTGATTAATCAGACACTAAACACTTCTAAGGCCGTTCTAACCACCACATGACCTGTGTGTACTGTTTGACTCCATGCGGGTCTTGTCAGTTGTCTTGATATTCCAGACTTGTGCTACTGTGAACAAACAAAGCCGAAATCTGCAGCTGAGCTCAGCTCACTTCTCAACGCTGCATGTCTATAATATAGTAAACTCTCCAGAAATACTTTGTGAAGAGCATTTACGATCCTGGACAAATTTGAAATGACGGTGTCGAAAGTTTGACAGGTAAAATAGAAACTGCAAAAAAAACATCCAACACAGAAACCAGAGGCAGCACTGAGGCTGAGTGATGTCACGGTGACATGCCACTGAGGTCTCTGCAGGGTCACTGTGGGCGGAGGTGTCCTGGAGTTAGTGTTATGCTAGTGTGATCTGTCCTGGTCAGGCTGTGTTAGTGTTCAGGCCTGTGACTGGAAACAGTGACACAGGACTGAGAAACCACGGGGTGAGTTTGGGGGTGTGAGGGTAGAGGAGGAGTGGGAAGGAGTATCTAGGAGTGTGTAGGAGTTTGAAGGTGTGGGCTAGCCTTAGCTAACACAGCTTGTTAGCCTGCAGTAACATACCTCCAGGGTTCGTAAGCCGTGATCTGCACTACGTTCCCCAGGTCAAAGCCAACAGTCAGACAACATACACCTGTACAACCTGCCACATTAGCAGTTACCTCCGAGCAGGAAGAGCTGCAACAGAGTTCACGAAGTAATACTAGATTACTAGTGAATTATAAGTAGTATTCTTTAACTTCTGGCCCAGGATGAGTTCCAATTACAAATGAGTGTCAAACCAAGGGATAGATGAGTACTAGAGTCTGGGAGATGGGTCTAGATTATAATTTAGTTAGAGTAAATGAATGGAAACAACACATTATAAAATGTATAACAAATTACTATCTGAAGAAGCTGCTCTAAACTGTACATCTTGTCATTTATTAAAGCACATACAGTATTAGCTCAGATCATTACTTCAACCATCTGAGCATGTACTTTTATTATCAGAGTTGCCTCACACCATTGTGCAAGTTGTACTTCAACCATCTGAGCATGTACTTTTACTAGAGAGAGAGAGAGAAAAAAACGCAGCTCATAAAAGGACTTACAGCAGCACGGCTCCAATGATTAATCAAACTGTACCAAATGTGTGTGTTGCATGAACGAGAGGGCGCCACAGTGCCAGTGGGAGAGAGGGAGTGTGGGAATAAAGACAGGAGAAAAAGGAAGGAGATGGAGAGAGGGAGCTTAGTGCAACCATCAATCACCTTCATGGGGTTCAAGTTTGTTTGGCTTCATTTTTCTTTAAAACACACAGAACAGGAGAGAGAGAGGAGCCAGGGGAGGGGGGGGGAGATGGAGGAAGACATAGGGAGTAAACAGCAAGAGGAGGGTAACAAAAATAAAACAACAAACTGTATGATGTGAGGGAGTATCTCACAGGAAGAAGATGGAATGAAAGGGAAAAGTTGGAGGAAAGAAAACAGAAAAAAACTGCTGCTTTAGAAAAGAACGACGCAGAACAACGTTGAATCCATATTTAAAAAAGATGAGACACATGAGTGCCGTGTGTGTGTGTGTGTGAGCTCTAATGAGAGACCAGAACTCTCTCCGTCTCCATCTGCTCAATCACTAATCATCAATTCAGTCTAACCTTCTCCGTCTCCGTGAATGTATTTCTCCTGTTCTGACTGAACATCATGAAATCTTTCTCTTACTATGATCATTCTTCATCTCCCTCTCCCCCCTTCGCCCCCACCCTGTACTTTCTCTGCCCTTTAAAAGTGCACAGTCCAGGAGTCTCTCTTCCTTATGTCGTCATTATCTGCTCTTCGTTCTTCCACTGCACCCCCCCCGCCGCCCCTCCTTCAAGTCTGCAGTGCTGCACTGTTCACACCTGACGTACTATTCTCTGTCACTGAGATTTTCTTCTACTTTTGTTCCTGCAATTTTTAGGATCTAACCTTTTCCTAAAACAAACTCATAGATCTGATTAAGGAGAGATGTTCTATTAAATCAGCTCCATGTTCAAAACCACAGCTTATAGATTCAAAATTCACATGGATGACCATGTTAACAATAAACTATACAACTACAATCTTAAGGGGTGTAGACACTGGACCACACAGAGGAACAGTGGTTTGTGCTTTTGCCTTACAGCAAAAAGATTACGGGTTTGACAGCAGCCAGCCTTTGTGTTTCCTTCTGTAGTTTAAAATATCAAGGACAAGGTGTTTACTCCAAGTTGAGCATAGGTGTGAATGGGAGTGTGAATGGCTGTTAAGAAGTCACCAGGTTTTATTTAAAACAACAGTCAGGCAGACTTAAAGTGATTGGAGTTTTCCTTCTGCCACTTTTCTGAGTATAAGAAACAAAACTGTTGGATTAGCTCCTTCTTAGAGCGGATTAGCTGTGCTGGAGCCCTTTGATGTGAATTGCACCATCTACCACCTCCTACCTCCTCCACCTCCTACCTCCAACTCCATCTCCTACCTCCTTGGTGAGGTTAAGTCAGAATTCTCAACCTAATCCTTGGAGAGCTTTACTGCACCTCCTCCATCCTAACAACAACCCTCCGTGTGCCTCCTCCTTCCTGTTCCACTTCCTCCTGTCCTCCACCCCCCCGCCCACACAGAGGAGTGCCGAGTGGAAAAGTGATAGTGATGAAGGAGAGTGAGGTTGAGTGGATGTGTGTTTGTCCCCGGGCCGAGGTGACAGTTGTTAAGAACTACTGAACGTTTATTACCTGATATCAACTCAAAATTCAATCACTTCATTTTAGCAAAAACCACTGCATGTCGTGTTCCCACAAACTCTTACTGATGGTGAAGGTCTGGAGGTTAGGATTAGGTGTTGACTGGATTGGGCTGAGTGAAGGAGTCAGTTCAAGGTCGTTCATTTAACTAATTATTATTTATTTACTAACCAATAATTTAAGGTCACATTAAGGGAATACAAACAGTCAACCCTTTTCTTCGTGACATGGAGTCATGCCTGGTACTTTTTCCTGCGCTAAAAAAATGTCTCTAGTCAAAGGTATGATTAAGTGTGTGTGTGTGTGTTTGTCCACTTGCTGGAGTGTGTCACTGAACACAAGTGAGTGGTGTTAATTGAAATTGGCAGTGTGTGTGTTTTTGTGTACGTGTGTTAGCATCTGACCGAGCAGATGGGGAGGATGGGGTACATTTTGGGGACAAGGGCGGGGTCACATCTGTGTGGTCCCTGGCGGATGTCTGCGTGGTGTGTGTATGTGACACTTGCCGTGGTGGCCACATTTGGAGCCAACAACACAAACAAGGTGATTACCAAGTGGGGACAAACACATTATTACTGGAGATTAATGGACTGACCTCAAACTGCGTCCAACAACAATTGACCCCCCCCATACACACACACACTCTCACACACACACACAACATGCAACAGTCATAGTTTTCCCTCCGGGCTGAACTCCATCTAACAGCATTGGGATGATGTATGTCCTGTAGTCGTCTCCAGACCAGGTCTGACCTGCTTGAATAAAAGAGTGTGTCGAACACACGCCTCTCTGCCCGAGTCCATGATCCACCAGTGACTTGTTCGGTGACGTGCTGTGGGCAATGGTTGCCATGGAAACGAACAGCCCTGCACAGCAGCCAAAGTTTAAGCTAGCATGAGGGGAGTGTTGATTGTTTGTGTGTGTGTGTGTGTTAATGCCTGTCTGTGGACTGTGTTTATAAGAGGTAGAGCAACCAACCATGCATTTATGTTTTCCTCTCACACACTGTGTGTGTGTGTGTGTGTGTGTGAGTGTTCAAGGCGCTGGCAGGGTGACAGCAGTCTGTTTAGTATGCAGCCTTTTGACTAGATCACCATTCCTCCCTCCGCTTGGCTCACAGACACAGCATAAGAATGATCCAACTCCCTGCAAACACAGACACACAAACACAGACACACACACACAGACACACACTGGGGTTTGGTCTGTTCCAGCTAGGACTCTGCTCTGACACCGAGTCATCGGTACAATCTTAATCCCAACAATATGCAGTTCTACAGCTCAAGAGTCCAGGTCTAGATCGAAACCTGGATCAGGATCATCATGGATTCAAAATCAACAAATGTAAAGAATCCCAGCAGGTCTGCTACCAATGACCCAGAAGGCTCAGCGCTCAACCCTTCTCTTTGGTTCACTTCCTGTCTGTCCTGTCCATTTCTGACTGAGCAGACAGAGGTACCTGCAGCTGAACTGGGTCCCTCAGTGTCAGGTGGACCAGAGTTTGTCCACAACAGAATAAGGAAGTGGACCACTTTAGGACAGAGACTCTGGTTCTCTCCAGGAATGGACCAGAGTGTGAAAGTTTCCTTAAACACACGACCAATGAGGACAAACAGACAACTTGGCAGGGACTGATCGTTCTCATATTCAAACACACACACACACACACACACACCCTCTCTCCCTCTCTCTCCCTCCCTCCCTTTCTCTCTCTGACACCATGTGCCTCCAGACACACCCAACAGCTACAGTTGGGTCTACATATGCTGTGTGTTTTGGTGGGGGGGGGGGGGGGGGGGGGGGGGGGGTCGGGGGCTCCTGCTGCTGCTGCCAATGGTGCCCCCCAGATACATCAACACACTTGTTTTAATATTTGCACATCCACACGAACACACATTCAAAACAACATATGTATTTGAAAAACACACAAACAGTCCCACTCACACACACAGATAGATACACACACACACACACACACACACACGGAGCCACATATTGATCGGGAGCAGTGAAGTGGAACTCAGCAATAACAGCTATGTCTGAGGAAAAAGAGAGGAAGACAGAAAGTGCTTAAGTGACAAGGGAGGAGGAGGAAGGAAGGAAGACAAGACGATATTAAATAAGAGAAAATAGAGGAAAATAAAAGAGGAAAAAGAGGAAGAAAAGAGGCTGGGAGGGGAGAGATAGGAGGGAGAGAGAGAGACAGAGGGAGGGAGAGGACGGTAAATGTCGAGGTGTGTCCTTGGCTGTGATTGAAACTCATTTGCCCTTCAACTGAACTACATAAAACAATAATAACAATCACAAAGAATTTCAGGATTAAAGAAAATGATCTGCTGACAGTTTTAGAACATTTGAGACAGTTGACCACATCGGTCCCTAACTCCACACCAGAAGGTGGCAGTGTTGAGCACATTTCACACCAGGAGGGAGCAAAGACCTCCACAT
>NC_024315.1:17150819-17161901 GCF_000523025.1 Cynoglossus semilaevis
GTCCCTGACTCTTGTCTGATTTTACTCAACGAAGTGTCAACCGTAGAAGGTTCTGGTCCAAACAGAACGTCTACATGTGACCGGGCCGCTGGCGACAGATGTTACTACCACAACTGTGTGTGTGTGTGTGTACGCGTATGTGTGAGTAAAAACACGTGTGAGTGTGTGGGGCCATCACTGCGACCTTGAGGAGGTCAGGACTTTCAGTTCAGGAGAATGAAGAAGAGGATAAAAGAGGACAGAGAGCTGATGAGGGAAATTACCTCTGTAACAAGGCAGGGGGGGGGGGGGGGGGCAAGAGGAGTCTGTGGGGGAATGTGTGTGTGTGTGTGTATACCTGATACAGCTACACTTTTAGGGACACTTTCTACTAAAAGTACTGTTGGGTGGAGACATGTAATTTGGAGTTGGGGTTATGAACGTATTAATTATGTTGTCTGTGTGTGAAGTCTGTGTGTGAAGTGTGTGTGTGAAGTGTGTGTCTGTGCCGTGTGAAGTCTGTGTGTGAAGTGTGTGTCTGTGCATTTTACAAATGACTGGTGGAACCAACAGTTGAATAATAATAATAACAATAATAATAATAATCCAGATTAAGACACTGTTTTTTGTTCTTTCGTCCCTGGTGCTCCATTTCTCTCTAACTTGAGGCCATTTCTGACTGATGTCTGTTTGACTGACTTTCTACCCCTGATGACTCAGGGGTCTTTTCTGGGTTTTGCACTTTCTTCTGCCCTTCAACATTTGGAGAATATTTGAATTTGTCTTTAATTTTTGTTGCCTGTAACCTAACAGGTTAGCATTCGGCTAGATTATTAACATAATCTGTGTTACCAAAGCCTGACTGGACCAGTGGAGTGAAGCTAAGGTCACATCATCTCATTATTATGTGTCTGAATGAGTGTTGAAAGAGAATTAAAGGTAATTAAAAAAATTCAATGGCATTTCCTCCAGAAATATACATTAAAACATTTGTTTTCTTTTTCACACACACTTACCCATGCACACATCTCTCTCACTCTCTCTCACACACACACAGAGGCTAAGTCGTCACACGCAGACAATCACATCAACATCTTCCACAGTCTCATGCACACACGTTAGCTCGCCCACTTGCTGATTTCACTGAGACATCCACCAGTGTGGCGACAGTAACCGCGACAACAGGCATAAATTAGCGTCATGGCGATATGCAAAGCGAGGGGGGAACAATTAAAGCTTGACTAATGAGCTTCTGAAGAGAGAGAGCGGGAGAGAGAGAGCGACTGAGAGTGAGAGAGACTGAAGTTGAGCAGTTGTCAACTGGATTAGCCTCCAGAAAGACCACAGACCTTCTTGTTGTATTGTCCTAAAGATTTTCATTGACCAAGTGCTAACAGAAAGCGGGACACCTGGTCTGTCCCCCGCTTTGTGCTCCGAATTCTGTGGTTTCTTTTGCCCACCGTAAACTGAAACCTTGTCCCCTGATATCAGAGGTTTTAAAGTCTGTAGATGGTGACATCACCTCGGCCAGTGGCTGTTAGCAGAGCAGCTACAGTACGTACCCATGTTATCTCGGGGATCGACACATGTTCCTCTGCCTGATGACATTAAACAGACATCAAGATGTGGTCGGTTAGCATCAGACCATCAGGTTGTTACTCCAGGTATTCCTACTGTTTCATCTTGACTGACTTTACTGACGTCTACCTCTTCTCTGTTTAACCCCCAGTGGACAGAAGAGGAGTTTACACCTCACCAAGTTGTTCAGATTTTAACCAACACTGTCTTCATCTGTTCCTTCAGACATGGAAACAGTTCTACACAGTTGAATGAACACTTTGTTGGTGGAAATGTCAAACAGTGTAAAAAGCTCTGCTCACTCTCTGTTCAGCTACCTGTGCGAAAGTTCGTGTATTTTTTTATATACATTATTGATATATTGTCAAATGTGGTGACCGTTTGAGAATTTAACTTTTTGATTGAAACATCCATCCACACATCCATCATCATCATCATCATCATCATCATCATCCTCACTGCGGGTTGTGTTGAGCTCACAAACACATCAACATGCCTCCCAGTTCATTGCTTATTTATAAAAAAAACTTTACCAAAACAAGTATTAATCTTGGTACTTGCTATCGGCAAGAATACGAATGAAAATACCTGCAGTCATGTTGGTTCGTCAGGATGAGCCACTGGTCAAGAATTATATATGATATATAATAACATAATAACGATAATGATACCAAAGATTTAGAAATGTTCTAAACCAGAAGAAACTGTGAATGACACGATCAGATCACCAGGAACAGTAGTGGCCCATGATTGGCCAAATTTATAAAAACAAAAAACAAAACAGATAACCAGACAAAGTTGTCACAAACACAAACAGGACCTTGACGTTATAATCTGAGCCCTGACAATAAAGACCAGATGATGGGGAAAGGGGAGAGCCTGAGCGTCCCTGCTCATTAATTACCCTCAGAAGAAAAAAAAAAAAAAAAGAAAAAAAAAACACAAAGCGTGAAATAATGAAAGGTGTTGTGTAAACACAGCTCACATTCTAACCAGGTGGCTAACAGCCTTTTGATGAAATATTACTCAACCGTGACATCTCTGTGACAGGACACACAAGCAAAGCAGTGACGAAGCCGTTACCAGCCATAAACTCAGGCAGTGATACTGTCACAGAGCAGCAGTCGTGATATAATAAACACATATGCTCATGCTATTAGCAGTGTTCTCTACAGACACAGGAAGTATATGTGTATGTTGGTGTTTTTGACCTATCAGAACTAATAGACAGTAATTCATCAGTCAATCACAGCATGTTTACCAAAAAGAAAGGAAGTATATGATCATGTGATCATGTGGTCCGATGTATGAAACTGTATGAAATGTACTTCACTGACCAGACGACTGCACTGAAAGAAGTCAAAATGTCTGTAGTTTCTGGTGAGTCATCTTCTTCCTGTGAACACTGATGTGGAAATCATATCTAGTGGGAACTGAAAACCTGTCTGACCATAAAACCAAGAGAGAATTAATTTGTTAGTCCTGACATTGTTGTTTTTATTTATCTCTTCACTTTGTTTTGTTTTGACCCCCTCCCACCCTACAGTCAACCCTGCCTTGAGTTTTTGTCTTTCTTTTATAAGTCATTCTATTTTCTTTTTCTCCTCCCAGAACATCCGTCTCCCGTTGCTCTTCCCCGTCTGCAGTACTCCTCTGCTCACTCAGATAAATCCATCCTCCCTCCTCCTTCTATTGCTCCACATCCCACCGCCCCTTAAATCTATGAAACGCACACACACATGAACATACATGTGCAAGGACAGAGGCTCGCTCGCACACACACACACACACACACACACACAGCCCTCCAGGCAGGAGCCACAAAGGCCCCATATTAATAAATCTGCTCCTTTATTGGTGCTGAGTGTCTCTGGCTCACAGAGGGGGAGAGGGAGAGAGAGAGAGAGACAAGTGGAGAGAGAGAGAGAGAGAGAGCGATGGAGGAGGAAAAGCAGGACGGGAGCTAGAGAGATCACCAGAAAGAAGGTAGAGAAGAAGAAGAAGAAGGGAGGGAGGTGAGGGGGGGAGGTGAGGGAGGAGGAGATGATGGACTGTAGTCATATCATGAACATAAGGGAGGCAGGGTGAGGGTGAGAGAGAAAGATAAAGAGAGAAGAAGACAACATTGACAAGTACACACTCAACACACACTTGTGCTCTACTACACACACAGGCGCGCGCGCGCACACACACACGTAATTTATTGGCGATAGTACAATGGCCCTGAGCTAATGAGCAGAACCCAGAGAAGAAACACACGAGTGTGAGTTTCACTTCAGAGTGTGTGTGTGTGTGTGTTTGTTTGTTTGTTGTCCACCCACACCTCCTTTACCTCCTCCGTCCAGTGCATTATTAAGGACACCTGACACCTGCCTGAACCTCCGCAGCGTTCTCCCCCTCCCTGCCTCCGTCTCTCCCTCCCTCCCTCCCTTGCTCGCTCGCTCGCTCGCTGCCTGGGCTCAGGAAACAAACAGCCAGGGGTGGGCTCTGGGTAATGACAGCAGCTAGCTTGGCTTAGCGCTCCAATCTCAGCCATCAGTCAGCTGTGACAGATTGGGGATATGAGCAAAGGAGCCGTTTAGCTTTGGTGTTTGGTGTAGTGTGTGTGTGTGTGTGTGTGTGTGAGAGTATCGGTGTGCTCCAGGGAGGAGGGGGAGGAGAGGGAAGAGGAGGAGGAGTCGGGGGGGTTAGCGAGGGCTATCAGTGTTGCAGTTGTAGTGTTGCAGAGGCATCAATTCCTTCTTGACAGGCCATTTTCCAACTCCTTCTTAGCCCTGGTTTGTTGCTGAGGCAACTACCGCCATTTTACCTTCTCCACTTTCACCTCTGGAGGATTTTTAACAAAAACAACAATTCAGACTCTTCCCTCAGTCAAGTTTCAGTGATGTGTGAAAAGACCCCGCAGCGTTCTCCTGAAGGGAGAACTCTTGAAAGAAGTTCCTCTTAGATCTGGATGCAGCGTAAAATCAAATGTGACACGGTGTCTATTTATAGAAACTGAGGTTGAACTACAACTACAACAACAACATTACATGTGACACACTTCAAATGAACCATTAGTCTTCAACAACGTTCACCAGGAAACAACACCAGTGTGTTTTTTTTTATTGCCAAGGTTAAAAGGTTGAGTGTTCTAACACAACAGCTGACCTTTAACCTTTTAGCTGAGGTTTGACCTTGGAAATAATCCCTGACAAAAATCCACAAGTGTTCAGTGTTCATTACACTTGAACTGTACCAGCTGAACGACATTCACACCGACACCAACACCAACACCAACACCACAATGACAGCTTCAGAGTGACCTTTGACACCTTCTCTTACCTGTCCGTGAGGCTGCATGGCGCTGTAGGGTATGTTCTGGTTCAACACCTTCTGCTTCATCAGCAACATCCTCTTCTGCTCCTCGCTCAGGTGGGCCGTCTGTCCGGGGATCGGGCCCTGAGTCTGACCTGGTCCCGTCACCTGACCTCCGCCTCCTCCTCCGCCACCCCCCATGTAGGGAGGCATCATGGGATTCTTGACCTGATTGTTTCCTGCCATGGGCGGAGTCATCCTCTGGCCTATGTGATCCACTGGGCCACTGCCGCTGAAGTGGCTCAGTGGTTTGGTGTTGTTGTAGGACAACATGGCGGCAGTTTGCTGCTGCTGTTTGGACAGAGAGCTCTGGTTCATGCTGTTTGACTGCTGCTGTCCCATCATGCCCATGTGGTTGTGAGGGAGGTAGTTGCTCATGGGGGCTTTGGGCCCATTGTTGGGGGCCATTCCAGCCACTAGAGGGCCCTGTGGTGTGTTAAAGGCTTGCGGTGGGTACATCATAGGGCTGTTGGGTTTGTCTTGGTTAAAGGGACCAGAGTTGTATGGACTAGTGGGAGCGCCTGCAGGGGACCAGTTGGCTGCTTGTTGCTGCTGCTGCTGCTTCTGCTGCAGCAGTTTTGCTCGTTGCTGAGCCATTGCCTTCAGCTGCTCTGCTGGAGAAAGTTCTGGCGTCACTGCTCCCACAGACTGACCTCCAGGGGCAACACCGGCCGCCCCCGTTCCGGTTCCTGACTGACCGACCCCTGGTCCAGGGTTCATCATGTATCCATTCCCAGGCCTGGAGACTGTTTGTGTCTGGGCCTGGGTCGGCGTCTGAGGGGAACGGGCCACACAGTTGTGTAACGGTGAACCTGATGCCATGGCCACGGCTGGAGACTGCTGCAGAGGCTGCTGTGGAGGAGTTCCATTGGCAGTGGTGGCAAACTGTGGTCCAGAAGACGATGGTCGAACCTGCGGAAAGTCAGAACACGTCATTTCGCTCTTTTGTCAGACGTGTAGACACTTGTTGAATGGATAAGGGCGTGCTAGTCTGAAACATCTAAAAGTGCCACTTGTTGGACTATAAATAAGTAAAACGCACATTTAAAAAAATTAAATGACTTCGAAAAGAGAAAAGAAGTGTTAGATGGCATCACATTTAAACTTGGCTAAAACAAATAGCTGCGCGAATGATAAAAAACATTTGTCACTAAAAAAAAGTTAAACTTAATTATTAATATTTGAAAGTCAGAAAAAAAATAAGAATAATAAACAAAACAAATAAATACATACATTGCTGAATAAATATATGTAGGTTTCCAAAAGAAAAACCATAGTTAGTCATAACAACAATGAAATAGTAAAAAGAAAATCAATATGAAAAATAATCAAATAAATAAAATAATAAACAAATAGTTTAACAAATTAAAAAAAAAACTTAGCAAAACACCAGATGGAGCCATGGGTTTGCCAATTTAGTTTAGAAAAAGGCTCAAAGTGAGCAAAATATAAAAGGAGCCAAAGGATAATTTGAACAATTGAAGCTAAATTAGCAACTCGTTGTTACACAATGATGTAAGGGAATTCTCAGGATAATCATCAACTGTTTTCAGACTTCAATAAAGTGGTGATGAATCAGTGGTGAGTTACGCTGACCACAGGAGCTTACAGCCACCAAAAAAAAAAACTGTTCACGAGCTGTGGTTAGCCCTCGAGCCAGAAGTTGAAAAGCCCTGACAGAATGGGAGGAACTAAACCTAAATTCACTCTGCAAGAGAAAAGAGGTGGGAACATTCAAGAATATTCTAATCAACACCTCTGCAGTGTTTTAATTAGCACAGTGTTAAAGTTTTGGAGCCTTAGTGTCAGTGCAGAGACCTGAAGATGATGAGGACCAAAAACCAAAGAGTGGAAACAAGTTCAACCATCTAAGAGTTCCTGGGATACACGGAGAAATCACAGTGTCGCTGTCACATTAACAGTCATATTTTTAACTGGGTTCATATAAGACTTTGTTTCCACTTCAACCTGAGCCAAGAATGTGGACTAAACATAACTCTTCTTTACATCCATTAAGTTTTAAGGGAACATACTAATACTGAAAATAAACCAGCGTTAGAAGTAGACGAGAAGAGGTTTGATTTCCAGTACTGACCTGTGGAGAGCCAATTGGCACCTGTGGACCTCCCTGCGGAGGCTGAGGAGGTGGAGGAGGCAGGGCTGCTGTTGACGGTGCTCCTCCTCCTCCTCCGGGTGTCGTGGTATTCCCGGCTGCTTCCTGTGGACCCGGCGTCTGATTGTTTGCCGGTCTGCTGAACTCCGTCTCCTTCTTGTCCTCAAAGTCCTCGTTGAAGAGGTCGTGCATATCGTCCTCCGGCACCGTGTTGGCAAGCTCGTCGATCAGCTCCTGCCACTCCTGGTCATTGAGGTTGATGTCAGAGAAAAGTTTGTTCTGATTGGACAGGGATTGGGGATCAGATGACTCCATCCCACCGCCATCATCCAGAGGCTCCTGTTTCAGGTCTTTAAGGATGCTGAAGGTGTCCTCCAGGTCGAGTGAGCCGTTCAGCTTCATGTCTGGAAGATGGCTACCACCGTTCTTCCCGAGCTCGTCTGAAGCTCGGCTCACATGGTTGCCGTTGCCGTTGGTAGTGTTGTTACCGGTAGAAGTGTTGGGCCCGCCCAGTAAAGGCTTAATGTCCATTTGATGATGCAGAGGAGAGATGGGCGGAACACTGTTACTGGTGTTGTTGGAGAGACCTGTTAGTGAGTCCAAACCAACCGAGCCTTCCTTTCGTACCCGTTTGGTGGTGGGCGAGTAGCTGCCTCCATCACAGAGGCCGTTCTGCTCTCCATTCAGAGGCGATCGTGCGCTGTCTAGTTTCCTCTTTACTGTCTCCTGAAGCTGAAACCAAGAAAAAAAAATCAAAGTTAGAAAAAATTAGGATTAAGAAAACTTTTCCAAGATCCTCAGGGTGAAAACAACAGAAACAACACAAGATACCGATCAATAAGCCGACAGGCTGCTTCCTCTCCACGTGACTGTCTGAGTGGACGAGAGGTGAGCTGACATCCAAATACAACCAAAACAAATCCATTCTTTCTTCATCAGTTTGTCGCCATCTACATGTTCTGTATCTGACCAGATGCAGACATGAAGGGACGAGACATGAGAAGTCCAACAGGACGGAGAGCTGAGGAGCCGTCCTGCTGAGACAGACTCAGGGTGCGATCTTTCCTTCACCAGGAGCCTCAACCAATGGGCAGAAGAAACGTCTGGTGTAACTCTGACACCACAATCTGTCCACAGCCTAAACATCTCTGCTCCTGTCTTGGCACAGACCACGTAACAACAGGGTGCTAGTGCAAACAGGCTGCTACTTACTGTAATCACTATCATAGAGCTGCATAGAAGAAGCAAACACAAACGGCAATATATGACATGGAAAAAGATATTTTATTTTTAAAAAAGAAGAGAAAAAGAAATGATGGGAAGGAAAAAACACTGGGTTTGTAGGAAATGCAGGTTGGAAATGTATCAGGAGTAAAGTGAGGCTGTCAGAATTCACAACAACAACAACAACAACAACTGGGAAGTTCCGTGAAATGAATCAGATTAAAATGTCAACATTTAAACACGTGGGCTTCAACCTCAGGGTAGCGGCCCTGCTTGTGTCAAAGCAGCCTGACTCAGATCGGGACAGTCAGTGAGTTTATGACTGGACAAACTAAAACACTGGAGGTCTGTCTGAAACTTGGTAATCCTAATTTTACCACTCGGGCTAATTTAAAACTGTAATGAAGTCAAGATAAGAAATAGTTTCTGCCATTAAAATGACAGACAAAAAAAAAGTCAACCCCCCCCCCCAAAAAAAAACAAACAATACCTGGCTATTAATTAATCAATTAATTAATTTTCTTCTTCGCTGTTTTGTTATGAATCATGAGCGTGTTATTAAAATCTGATATAAAAGCACACATTTACTCATTGTACATGACACATTGTACACACACTGTAGAACTTAATCATTTCATGCCAAAACGTGCGTGCGACTTAATTAAAGATAAATATAATAAAACAGCACAAAGACAACGCACTTCTTTCTGTTGAACTCTTTTTCACGCTCAAATTCCCACAATCCAACCCTGTGTGGTGTGTACAGAAAAGATCCATGTTTCAAACAGCACGGTGTGACTGAGAAACTGATTTTTACGGCTGGGGAAGTCTCACACACACACACACACACACACACAAATGCTGATGCATTTTCTGTTTGTGAAAACAGGACAAAGTTGCTTCAGACTCTGAGGTTCTGATGTTCTTCTGAGAGAATGTGAGAAAGACGTGAACGACGTGCACAAAACTTAGATTTAGTTTATATATTTTTCTTTAAAAAAAACATGAATAGAAAAATGTACAACATTCGTACAGTAATAAAGGTGAATGAGGTCGACTTGACAGGAGTGTTTCCCAACCCTGGTAAAAATTCAGCCCCAAACTGTCACGGAGCCAAGCATCAGTGGGACTCACAAAATGATGTATTAACTTTTAAAAATGTTTGTGTTAATTAAGAGATTTGTCATCAGTGTTTTTATAAACTCTGTGTCTATTCTAATACATCTGTTAGAAGATGAAGCTCTCCTCTTCTGCTGGAATGTCGTTAGATTCATGATCAACATCAGCTAAATGACAAAAAGAGCAGGGACGGAGAGGAATCATCTGTCTGTGACGCACTGACAACTCAAAGTGTAGTAGTATTTCATAATTCAGTTTTTATTTTCCTAAATACATAAACATGTGTCCTGATATGTTTAGACTGGACTTCAAACAAAACACAGGCCTCGGTACAAAGTCAACAAAGGCATCTGCTGTTCCACCAGCATAACCAACAGATGACAGTGACATCACAGGGTCACATGATCAGTCACTACAGGACCTGTGTGTTAGTCTCACTGCAAGAACTCCTCGGTCTTCACTCACACAGATCCATTCATTCTCAATAGATTTTCAGAGTTGGGTGGTTGACCTGGTCAGGGTCAAGGTCAAGGTCAGGGTCAGGGTCAGGGTCAAGGTCAGAGATCTAGTTCTTTTCAAAGTCCTGTTTCTGAAAAAACAGGTTTTTGGTGAGGTGGTGTTACGTCTGAAAACATTTAACATTTTTATATATATGTGTGTGTGTGTGTGTGTGTGTGTGGTCCTGCAATTTAAATAATTCAGCTCTACTGTATGCAGGCGTTTTTCTTTTCATGTATGCGCATGCCTGTGTGTGCCTGAGTGTGTGTGTGTGTGTGTGTGTGTGTGTGTTACAGGCTTTCCCTAAATGCCAGTGACTCATGTTGATAATAACAGACTCGCCTTTCAAAGCCCACCTATAAAAACTCCCATAATTATCCAGGTGGTGTGAACTGCAGCACACTCCCACACATGCACAACGTGTGTGTGTGTGTGTGTGCGCGCACACTTATGAAAAATCATTAGCAGTTTAACCTCTGATAGAATCCTGAACACAGACAGGAGACAGAAACCAAAGGAGAAAAGAAAGAATCTGCCAACAGAGCAGCGGTAACAAAGCCGCGGCCTGTGGCCCCGCTGTCTGCTCACAACTGTGTGAGTCTGTGTGAGTGTCTGTGTGAGTCTACTGACTCTGTGTGTGTCCGCGTGAGTGTGTGTGAGTCACAGCCTCGGGCGACGTGACACAATGAATGACAACAGAAAGTGCGCCTCCAACAAAATGCATTTGTGTTAACTACAACTAATTGGTCTTTTGTTCCTTGCAGCACAACCACCAACCTAATTACACCTGTGAATTACAGTAATATACCTGTCAGCCAGTGGAAAAACAAAGCCCACAATATTTTCATTTGTTTGACGATCACCCTACTAAAGGGCTTTGAAGTGATCGGAAATGAGAGGAAGGAGCCTTTGTGAGGGAAGGACTCGGAGAGGCAGAGTCGGAGACAAAGAACTGTGAAGGAGTTTTATGTGGCGTGTGGAGAGCGGAGGAGAAAAAAAGGAGCATCGGAGAAAAGAGGGGATGAGAGGATGTAAAAGGCACAGACAAAGAGACGACTGCTCGTTTCCTTTCCTCGACTCTTCCTCTGTGTGTACTTTCTGACACAAACACCTGCTGACTGCTCCTCTGTCTGCTCCCACCTCAGAGAGGGAGAAATTACACAGGGGGGAGAGAGAGAGAGGGGGGGGGAGACAAAGGGAAAAAAAAGAGGGGG
>NC_024315.1:17162287-17167575 GCF_000523025.1 Cynoglossus semilaevis
CCGCGGAGAGACGAGGTGGGGGAGGGGGAGAGGGGGGGGGGGAGGGGGGAGGGGGGGGGGGGGGGGGGGAGACAAAGGTAAAAGAAAGAGGAGGAGAATGGATTTATTTCTTAGGCAGATGCCCCCCACCCTCTACCCCTCCCACCCCCGCTTTGAATGGAGGAGCAACCGGATCATGAAGATAAAGAGGAGGGGAGGAGACGACAGTGAAGGAGAGTGGAGGTGGAGGAGGTAGAGATAGGTGATGGAAAGCCACGGCGCGCACCCGCCGCCAGATGACAGCGGGGAGCAAACGATGAGAGGGTGATCAGAGAGGACGAGAGGGAGGGAGGGACGAAAGACGAAGATGGAGCCACTAAGGTGCTGTTGTTATAGCAACCTGCTGCTCTGTGCACTGCATCCCTCTGTTTCTTCATCTCCCTCCTCCTCCTCTTTTATTTCTCTCACTTACTCACTCTCTCCAACAACACCCTTTCTCCTCTCCTCTCCTTACTGGGTCTCTCCTCTATTCTCTAAGGCTAGGCATCGTGTCAGAATTCAAGCCAAGGTCGTAAACATATAATTAATATATAAAACGTATAGATGTATTGATTATTAACCACGTCTACGTTTGTTCCCTGTTCCTTTTCCTGAAGGAGAGTTTGTTTTATGTTCAGCTAAAACTGACAACCACACAGTGGAAAAACGAGTTGGTGCTCTTGGCTAACAAGAAAATCACCAGTTTGCTGGTTCGATTCCTATCTTTATGTATGTAGTTTACATGGTCTCCTCAGTGTGTGCTGCAGAGTTTCAGGGTTAGATTAAATACATTAGGTTCATTGGATTGGATTGATTCTTCAGTTTTGACTGGGTGTTAGTGTGAATGTAAGTGTAAATGTGAGTGTGAATGATTGCCTCCTCATGAAGCTGTGATGGACTGGAGGTTGGATCAGAGTCAAGGAACAGGAAAACTCTGAATAATTAGATGTTAAATCTTATTGAGGTCAAGACCACACATAATGACGTGAACTAGAACAGTATTAACACTACAACAGTACAACATACAAACCTTTGGAGGTCCCTATCAAGTCAGAATATATTGTAGCTCAAGATTTAGTTTGGAGTCAGATTACTGTAGAGTTAGGCCAAGGATTAGGATTAGTAATACATTAGTAATAGCTGATAGTCGACTTCTTCTATGGTCCACCACCAACGTCAGTTCAGACTCAGGAGAGGACGGGTCTGTTCCACGACTATCGTGGGTCGTTAGGCAGTTTATTGAAGTGACCAGAATGACTTCCACACTGTTCTGTTCTGACAATAGAACCCATCCAGCTACTCATGTTATTGTAGTCAACATGAAGACGATAGGCACTAAAAAAACTGAAGTACAAACTTTTGTTTTAATTAATCATTTTTGGATACCAGGACAAGGCCTCCAGTCCAATTAAATAGTCGCCCAATGAAGTGCAGCGACACTTACATGTGCATGTCAAAGAAGTGAGAGTCTGACCGACTTGAAAAGAACTGTGACAGTTGCCAAAGAGGCCAACACTCAGTGTGTCATCACTTTTGATTTGATTTTCATTCAATCGGCTCTCACTCCTCTTTGTGAGTTCAGTTTTAACCACAACAGTCTGTTTTTTAACTTCATTGCAAAATCCCTTTAATTAAATACCAGAGAAAACTGTCAGGGTTTAAATCAAAAGGAAAAAAATAAACCGGCAGCAGTTAGAGATTCTGTCCTTCATTTCAAGGACGTTGTTTCGAGCACGTATCAGCAAGTGTTCCGACTGCTGAAGTGTCCTTGAGCAAGTCACCGAAACACGGCAGGAGGATCGTCTGTAAATGATCTCGACTCTGAGGCCGTTGGTGTTAAAACCAGGAAGAAACAGCATGTAGTGACCAGTGGTGGGACAGGGAGTAAAAAATACTTCAATTACAGGCTTCGTAGCTAATTAATCAAGGCTAACTGCATTTTTAATCGAAAAACAATATTAGACATGTGTGTTTGGTTGAGGACCATATCAATAAATATACAAAGTGATAGAACAGAAATATAGTTTTTCACTTTGTACCTCTCTCTACCTTTATCATCTGTCAACTTCATTCAAAGATTAATACTACACACTCACAGTACTACTAACATCTGACCTGACAGGTCTGTGAGCTGGATACACCCTTTGTCTGTACCAGGACTGTTGTAGCTAACGTTAGCTCCGGTGTCTGTACCAGCACTGTTGTAGCTAACGTTAGCTCCGGTGTCTGTACCAGGACTGTTGTAGCTAATGTTAGCTCTGGTGTCTGTACCAGCTAAGCTTTTTCTAAACAATCAAAAGCAAAGAGGAAGTTTAAAAACAAAACTTTTGTCCAACCAGCCCAGTCAGGCCGTCTCATCTTCTAGTTCTGTCCACCAAACTTTTTTGTTTCCTGACATCACTCAATGCTTCTAGTGCACCTTCTTCTGACTGGAAAACTTCAGGTGCAGCACCACCACCTACTGGGAGGGAATGTGTACATCTGTGGTAGCATAAATGGTTATCATTTAACTAATTCAATCAAAAATGAATAGTTAAGAGTCAGGGTCAGATTTTGTTTCCACAGATGAATGTTCTTCTTATTCTGTCATGTTCAACGTTCTGTCTGTCAGTTTTGTTAAAATCTGTTTAACTTTTTTGGACAAAATACCAGCTCTAGAGAATAAGAGATGTATGCAAGAAGCAGCAGGTCAGCAACACAGAAATCTCACAGTGCACAGACGACCAGAGCGGCCCCAGCCTGGGGTTCTGGAAGGAACCTGTTGAACCAGGGCCTGGTTCAGGTCCAGGGTGCCAAGAAGGCCTGCAGGCTTGAGAAAACTCTGGATCTTTGAAGAAATCTTTCTTGTTTAAAGTTGGGAGGATGATTTAATGCAAACCCCGTGGCTGTAGTACAGTTTAGCTTAGCATTCAAGGCTTAAGAAAGGAACATCCAGTTTTGAGATTTTTCCAAATGCAGAAACACAAGTCAGCTGTGAATATTCTGCTGCTGAAACAAGGTCTAGGGTTCGGACTGGGAACACTGCCATGACACTTTTATATTAGTGTTGAAAACTGCAGGGTTTTTTTCTCTAAATGCTGAGCTTTTCTCAGTCAACTTTGACTTTTTCTGACCAGACGGTGAACACTAAGCAACAGAGAGAGCACAAAGAAAGAGTCCGCAGGAGTGAAAGACAGAAAACTGCAAGTGACAAGAGGAAGGTACAAACAAAAGGAGCATTTGGCCCTGGTCCCAGAAAAGGGTGTGTGTGTGTGTGTGTGTGTGAGAGAGAAAGACAGAGAAAAAGCGCCTGCCAGTCTGTCTCCTGTACACTGGGGACCTGTACACCCATGATGTGAATACAGTACATCGCAAACTTCTTATCTGCTGAAAGACAAAACATTCAAGTTTTGCCTTCTTGGCAGCTCTGCAGCTGAAAGAGCACGAGTTCGTCTGATATGAGAAAGAATAATGGAACAGAGAAGGGAAGACACAGCTAATTAAGTCTAGTTAGTGAAAGCTAAAGCTAAGTGTGAGCTAAATTAAGAGGTCACAAGGTCCAGACATTCTTACCGGCACAGCATCAAGACTGATTTTCTGCTTGGAGATGCAGCATTTTAGTCCCATCTTACAAAAGACATTTGTTTTCAGATCAATTAAAGAGTTTTCCAATGTATGGGGGAAAGTACATTTAACATAACATTCTCTTGACAAATATCGACTTCACAATATCAGTATCTCACATCCAAAGAAAAAATATGTGACAGAAAAAAAACTTTATTGAAACAGTTAAAACTCCAGTGAGAAACGACAAGATAATAAATTATTCAGTGTCAGAGTTGTGGTATTAGCTGCGCGTTAACTAATCCAGGAGTCGATCGAACGTTTCTTCACATTCAGCAGTGGTTCAAGTGCACGTAGATTTTGCACGATTTCTAAACCAACTCATACAGGTTGTCATGTGACCAGCACAGAGAGAGAGAGAGAGCAAAGCTGAGAGACATATATATATATATATATATATATATATATATATATACACTGTATAGTTAATAGAGATTGTAAAGAGGGTTGAGGGAATAGTTAAGGAGAAGTTCAGTGTGAGCCGTGGCTATAACAGCAGCTAGCTTATTGATTCTTTGTAATAAAAGTCCTGAAACACACAGAGGTCTCCGTCTGGTTCGTTGCTGTTGCAGGGGCATCACAGTATGCCTGTTGCACACAGCCCCCCTCCCCCCCCCCCCCCCCCCCCCCCCCCCCCCCCCCCCCCCTCCAATTCAAGCTACAGTTGTTTTCGCCCCATTAACTGACTGTAAAAACCCCACTGAACAGCACGAAGAAAGACTACGGGCGGTGGGAGATGGGCAGGAGCGAGACCTTGTGGGTTTTGGGAAAGTAATGTGCATTAAACGTTTTTTTTTCACACACACGGAGCAAAACCTGCAGTGGTTTAAATGTTTAAATACGGGATCCAAAGGTGGATTAGTTAATGTGCATTAGTAAATAACAAATAAATATATTTGAACTACATTGATCCCATATTTGGGAAGTTCTTGTGTCAGCAGCATACACGCTGTGAAACATTGTCAAGCATGTGGTTCCTCTGGGAATCGAACCCAGCACTCTCTGCTCTCTGCTTGCTAACCGCTACACCATGAAACCGCCCGTTGAGGAGCGAGTCCGTATCACTTTGCAGTGTGAACACAAACAGGGAGCGAAACCAGTGTCACTGCGCAGCGAGCACCGCATGAAGTGCCAGTGTGAACAGGGCAGTGAAGAAAGAGAGCGAGTTTTGGTCCGTGTGTCATCGGCTGTTATTCAGTCCTGCTGACCGGACATAAAAACCCTCTTCCCTCCCCCGCCTGATTTTTTTATCCAACCCCCTGAAGCTTAATATCACAATATGTCAGATCTGAGTGTGTGTGTGTGTGTGTGTCAGCAGACACATTTATAAACCATTAGCACTAACTGCACTACTAATTATCATCTGAGTCAAGGACTGTGTGTGTGTGTGTGTGTGTGTTTGTGTGTTTTAAAGATGAAGTGTAAGTTAAAAAAGAGCAACAGAGAGTGAGAACGGACGAGGGGACAGGGGAGGGGAACTGTGTGTGTGTGTGTGTGTGTGTGTGTGTGTTTGGTTGCTGGCTGAGCAGCAGCTACTCTCTATTTATAGAGCTGCGTCTCCTTCCTGTTTCTGGAGCTGTATCATTGCACAAGTAGGGATAGAGGAAGGAGGGGGTGAGGGAGAGAGACAGAGAGAGAGAGAGAGACAGAGAGAGAGAGGGGTGGGG
>NC_024315.1:17167686-17191585 GCF_000523025.1 Cynoglossus semilaevis
CCCCCCCTCCGTCCACCCACCCCTCACCCCCCTCCTCCTGCACTTCTGTCTGTAGCTCAACAACATGGTCCCAGCCTGCAGAGACCAGCAGAACGTACGGCAGAACAGAGAACAAGAAGAAGAACAAGACCCACTGCAGAATAAAAAGACAACTGAGGAGTGGACGTTCAGTCGGAGCTGATGAAGGAGGAGGAGAACAGCTTCTCTCAAGTAAATCAGAAGAAAAACGAGTTGTTAAAAGTTGCGATAGCCAATACCAATGGACCACGCCCACTTTCGATTCTGACCAATAAAGAACAGACTAGTCAAACCGACATATACTGGCCAGCAGAGGTACTGCAGCTCAGGTGTCCATAAAAACACAGATATTTTCTTCAGCATCAATGAAACTGTTTCAATATAAAATCTTCTCCATTCACTGAATTTGTTTTCATCAACCTACAGAAACCTGTCTTTGACCCTGTGTGCACGTAGGGAATGGAGAACGACTGCGCAAGTCCGTTCCAAAACCCTGGTACAGCAAAGACTGAGTCTCCTGACAGCAACCATTCTGAGCCACAACAGAACTTTGAACCTGTCCCAGACCAAGACCAAGACCAAGTGACTGAAGTGTCTCCACTCTCCACCAGTGTTCAGATGTAATGAGGAGGAGAACTGCAGCATCAGACGGACCAGTCCATGTCCAAACACAATCCATATTAAATGACTCATATCCAGAAGAGAATAAATTCACAGCCAGGACATTTTTGGCAGGTGTGGCTGCAGATCACCTGGTCATTTATGGAAAGCGGCCAGTCATTGTCTCAAGAGTCCATCGTATTGTGTGTGTGTGTGTGTGTGTGTGCGCTGCATGTAAAATCCATCTGATTTGACAGCTCAGGAGTTGAGACTACAGATAAGAAAAATGTAGATGAGCAGAACAGGAGATGGAAAAAACAGAGGGAAAGGAGTGTGGAAGGAGGAGGGAGGCGTGGGGAGAGAGAGCTGCTCCTTCTGGGCTTCATGGCCAGATGGTCATCAGGAGGGGCCTGACAGCTGTGTGTGTGTGTGTGTGTGTGTGTGTGTGTAGAGGAGGAGGAGGTGGACAGAAGAGAACCGTAGATCGAGGGACACATTGTGTTCAACACCTGTCCTCAACAACAAAAGAGAAACACGGGGAGACATGAACAACAGAGCACAGTCAACAGGATGAAAGGAAGACATCGATGACGACAAACGTGGAGAGAAGAAGAAGAAGAAGAAGAGGAGGAGGAGGAGGAGGAAGAGGAAGAGACGGGTCGAAACTGTCACCTGTCTCTCAGCCATTAACATGTGTGTTAATGAGGTGCATAGAGGAGCTGAAACAATGTGTGTGTGTGTGTAGGCTACAGAGTGGATGGTGAGATCACATCCATCACACTCAGGCTGCTCCTCTGATTGGCTCGGTCAGGCTATGTGCCACAGAAGGCGGGACCGCGATTGGCTGCGACAAAAACCAGTGGAGTTCTGCCTCTGTTAGAGCCTGTCGTGAGGGCAGACTGCTGTGCTGCACACACACACACACACACACAGACACAGCTTCACCAGGAATGGCATTTTCCCTCTGTATTCCACTAGTTTCCCCTTCACTGTTGCCTTTGAGCCTAGAACAGGCAGGAGTGAGGCTGGGGGGTTGAGGTGTGTGTGTGAAGGGACGGAGGGATCTAAAGAGCAAGAGCTACAGTGGTGAAAGAGGGCGGCTGCTATGGTAACGGATCAGGGTGGCAGCCAGTGAAGAGAGGCCTGATGGCTACTTGGCAGCACTGCCATGACTTCACTGGCTTCACACACACATCAGATTGACACACAGTGTGTGTGTGTGTGTGTGTGTGTGTGTGGTGCTCCAGATGTCATTAGTCGTGCAGATCAATGGCCACATGAGAGACCCATCCTACAAAGTTGACTCTCAGCAGCCGTTTCCTCCTCCCTCCGCTGAGTTCTGACTCCACTTCTGCAGATAACACACACTCGGTTGTTTTAGGTTTGTTTTGGGGTTTTTTTTCCACTGATCTGAGAATATTTTGAAGACTAGTTAGCTGGTTTGCCAAAGAGCAAAGCTGTAAAACCCTGGAAGAGACAAGTGTATTCCAATAAAACAAACACACAACAACAGCAGCACTGACAGAACGCTCTCACAGACAGCTACTGTAGACGGCGTCACTTGTTGAGGTCAAAGTCAAAGATAGGAGCAGAAAAAAGGATTTCCTCTTAAGCTACAGATACATCATCTCAGAACTCTTGAATTTAGAATTGGGCTCCGGATTAAGATTAGGAATGTGTGTGTAATAGAGAAGGTTAGAGTAAAGGGGTAGAGAGAGCACCAAGTCTATTTAAACACCACCACCAGTATGTTTGTGTGTGTGTGTGTGTGTGTGTGTTCACCACTGCCTGAGGCAGGAACCATGATGAGGACAGCAGACAGTAGAGTTAATCTGTCCAGATCTGCACATCTGTTCACACTTTCTCCTCCTCCTGATGTTCTCCATCTCAGGGCAGAATCAGCTTCATTCATGTTTCTTCTCTGTGTGTTTCCATGTGTTCCTACACACTGACTTCATATTTTCACCAAAAAATCACCACACTTTGTTGTAGAAGACCTGACCATGACTATTCCTGTTCCTCTTTGTTTGACTCTTCTCTTCCATCTCACAGTTCATCTCGTCTGTGCGGTGTGAACGGTGTGATCTTCATCTCGTCTGTGCGGTGTGAACGGTCAGAAAACGCGGAACGCTCCCAGCATGAAGTGATCAACTCTGTTCTTACAGCAGACCTCAAATGTAAAAAACACACGTCATAGCAGGCCTCACTACTGCAGCCTACTGGCCCACATCAGCCCCGACACGCATTCCACTCCACTTGTGTAGCTGCAAAAAAAAAATATTAAAAAAAAAACACAAAATCAAAGAAATACATATTTTTACGATAAGATAATTCATCTAGGTTAATCTCCACTGTATTTAAAAAAAAAAAAAAAAAAAATCCAGATTATTTTGAGCCGATTTACCAGTAAATGAGTCGGCTGATGATTGTGTGTCTGTTCTGCATAACTGTAAATCATACAGTTACACAGTTATAAGGAGTTAATCTACTGCCTGGACACCAATCCCACCCCCCTCCCCACCCCCCCAACACACACACACACCTGCACACAAACAAGCTCATGAACGCTTTACGAGGCCAGGTGGAGGCGTGGAGCTGGTGATCTAATTGATGGTGAGTGCTGTTCAGGGGCTCGTTGGGTCAAATCTACATAGTGGAACCGTTTCCTGCCGCGTGTCCGTCATAATAAGGAGCGCTCTGACTCTTTCTCTCACACACACACACACAGGACTTCATTACCAAGTGTCAGTGAGGGCATCTGGACCCACAAGTTCTGTGGTTACAGCAGGGTCACAGTACCAGGTACCACGTACCGGGTGTGTTCCGCTCCGACCAGGTTTGTGAACCCAAGGGCCACAGTATTTGATCGTAGAGTTTCCGTGTTGTTTCCGTGTGTTGTTCTCCCAGGGATATCGACACGTCCTCGCACAGAAACATATTCGTGGGGTTGTTTCCATGGCCTCCCGGTGCCCTCAGCCCACCGAGGGGGGGCTGAGGGCACTGGTGGCCATGGAAACCAAAAACAAGGGTTGGACAACCAAGGTGACGTCCATCAGCCAATGAGGAGCCGGACTGTGACTCACTCTCCACCCCCCCCTTCTGTGCCGACACACACACACAGACCTTGAACTGTACGTATAAGCTGCATTTGGCAGTGTAGAGGAAGATGCATTTCAGAGCTAAATGACATCATTACCATATAAATGACTTCCAGTCAAACACATCTGCCAACGCTGCCACATACACACACACACACACACCAACCAACAAACAGGCGACACAAACTTTTGGGAAACTTGGGGCCACATACGGGTATTAACACACACACACACACACACCGACACACCGTGAGCCGGGGGGGAGTAGAGAAACGAAGCACACAAAACAGACATCACGTGGTAACACAGCGGAGGAAGAAACACTGTTGGGATTAAAGAGAGAGGAGAGTTGGTTTTTGTTGCTGTTGTTGTGACGTCTCACTGCAGCATTTATTTACTGTAAACACACTCCCAGTTGATGACAACTGGGTTTGGGTTTTTTTTCTTCCCCCTCTCTCTCTCCCTCTGCTGTTTATATCTTGACTTTTTTCTGTTTTTAAATCTCCCTGGCCTGCTGCTGCCACTCACTGCCGTTCAAAGACGACAGCAGAGCCAACACAGACCCCAGGGTCCGGCCCATAAACCTGGTGGACTCTGGTCTAATCATCCAAACCAGGTCTGAGGACGGTCCTCGCGTCTGCTGACCTCACGTCCTGGTTTTCAGGTCTGTTTTAGCTGCTGATCCTTTTTGGCTGCTCATCTAAACGAGTGGTTTTGAAAGAGCGAGGCGCACCTCCCCTGGGGGGCGCCACAGCACTTCAGGAGAGGTGTAAAATGAAGAAATAGTCAGGAAAAGATGGAAAGGAATGTTTGGAATTGTTTTGCACACAGTAAGAAAATAAAGGAAGTGCAACAATGACAACGATGATAGAGAAAAGTTTGGAGTTTCATGAACTAATGTTGGATGGTTACTTTTACTATGATTATTGGCACTGAAAAATAAAGTGACTGCTGATTACTATTACTGACAATCTGTATTCATTCTACAGATATTATTTAATTTTATGATTTTGTTTAGATGTCTGCATCAGTATAAAGTCTTCCTAAAGTTATATGTGATATTTAAAGAATAAGCCACAATCCAAAACATAAAAAAACAGCGCCTCCTAGCCTTCCTGAATGTTTTCTACTGATTCAAATGATGGCAATTATTCTATGACTGTTAATCTTTTATTTCCCTCTGATGTTCACTTTAGTTCTGGGTCAAACGTCACGAACAGTTGACTCATTTATATCCTCTGTGCATTTCTGGGTACAGAGCGACATGTATGTGAACCGCTGACCACATATTGTATATCACACCACAGAAATGTGTCTTTTTTGAGTCAACACTCTCTTGAGGACCATTGTTCTGATTATGGTCACATTCCAAGACACAGACAGCAGGGCTGTTCCACAATATCAACAACTCACTCAATAAACAAAGGTTCTGGTAACTTTATCCACACAGAAGCTCATGTTCCACATGACTTAGTCACAATGTGGACTCAGCTGGACAGTACCATTCTGTGGACTCCTCAACACCCGTCCCAGGTGATTGTTGATAGTTTTACAGCTTCCATGATGGGCCTGTACCATGTTCCACAGGTCTGGTCAGGAGGAAACAACATATTTGTCCCAACCTGAAGAACATCTGCTCACTTGCCAACAGCACAAACAGAAGAATCTATTAAAGACATATGACTGAGATGTGTAAACACAATGATATAAATAAGCTGTAAAACAACGGGGGCAGAGGGGGTCGATCAGGGCTGTTGGCCGATTAAACGTCATTAATCATGAATAACAGCAACTTATTGATTATTCATAGGAATTGACGTAAGGCAGACGTCTCACCTGGAGTCAAACCCAGGCTTGATGAATGCAGACAGTCATGATCTTACAGTTGCACACTGTCACACCGATCTGTCAGTACATACAAGTACAGAACCTTCTCCTGGACCAGCATGTAGCTGGTCACACGTGCTGCCCCCTGTGGTTTACTGAGAAAAGGCAGTGTCCAGTAAAAAGGCACAGACACAAGTGCTGTCTCTCTTTTTTTCTGTTGTTGTTCCATGTGAACACTGCACATCACGTGAAAACAAAGAAAGCGGTTAGTTCTCTGACACTTGACCCTGCAGCAGCAGCGGGGTGTGTGTGTGTGTGTGTGTGTGTGTGAGCAGGGAGGTCATGTGACATGCACACGGCTACAGGAACGTCTACACGAGTGTGCTAGTGTGGATTTACTATGGATACTACACACTGGCAGGAGCACCTGACAACAGGAGGGGGGCAGTTAGGGCAGGAGGCAGTTAGGAGACGGAGACTGCAGCGACGCTGCAACGGACGTTATTGTCCACGACCAGGACTGTTTTTATCTGCTCTCCGGCAGGAGGAAAAAGACAAGCATGGGAGGGGTTAAAGAGAGAGAGGGAGGGAGGGAGGGAGGGAGCACACACAGACTGCCTGCGGCTCACTTTCAACAACTCAATGACTACATACTCTGCTCTCGCTCTCCTCCACACTCACCCTCCTCTCTCCCCCTATTTGTAGTTCTGCCCCCCTCTCTCTCTCTCTCCCTCTCTCTCTCTCTCCTTTATGCCCGCAGGTCATAAACATCCGCTTGTCACACACATGCCATGAAACACAATGAACATGCACACACTTTCCCTCATACAACACACACACCAGCAGCAGTAGACTTTGTTCCAGATCACTGATTTCAGGGGTCCTGAGGAAACGTTCATGCAAACTATGAGTGTGTGTGTGTGTGTGTGTCAGTTGAGTTTGACTGCATGTATACACACACACACACACACTATTTAACTCCTCCCCCCCTCTACAGCCAGACTGTCACTTTTTAACACCATCACTTATTGATGTGACGCCACATTAGAACAGAACCTTCTCTTTCTTCATCCCTCTCTCCAACTACACTGTATGCACGTATGTGTGTGTGTGTGTGTGTTTAATAATTACACAGTAGCTGTGGGTCATACAGTGTGTTGCAGTACCGTATAGTATAGTACAGTACAGTAGAGTAGGAGGGTTACGTTCACCTTGAACGTCACACTTTTGGACCCGTTTCTCTTCACTTGTAGTTTATTCACCGCTGTGTCCGTTTGTGTGTTTGTACTTTGTGCAGTGTTTGAGGAGGTCCATGTGTTTCAGTGTGTGTGTGTGTGTGTGTGGGAAGGAGAAAGCAAGAGCAAAAGAAAGCAACAGAGGAAGTTATTAATTATTTTAGCTCCGATTAGGAGGAACATGTCAAGTGGAGCCCCCTGGAGACGTGTCATGAACGCCTCTTATTGTTCTCCAGCCGACATACGCCGCTCTTTTCCTCCTCCTCCCTCATCTATCCTCCTCTCCTTGTCAAATGTACCTCTCCTCTCTTCCACTCCCTCCTCTGTGTCCTCCCTCTCATTCACTCCAGCTGTGGCATGCTCATCTCTCCTCGTATTTTCTCTTTTGCATTCTCTGTGTGGACAGTTTCTATGTATCACTCCCTTTTGTCCACCCTGCTCTCTTTTCCTCAGTTTTCCTCACCCGGACCTCCATTTGTGTCCTCCTCATGTCCTACCTCTTCATTGGAGCTACATCCATCCCGTTCCCTCCCTCCTTTCCTTTTCCATATTCACTAAATGTCTGCTGACTTTCCTTTTAGTCACAGATCACTCATCTGTTCAACTGTCACAACGTTTCTCTTGTGTGTGGTGTTGGGAGATCATCTGGAAAAACACAGCCTGCCTCTGCACACACAAGCCGTCGTGGCTTTTTATCCACAACGACTCAGTCGCAGTGACTGAAGCCCGCCCACAGTGCACTGCGCAGCCAATGAGGAGCCGTCAGGCCACTTCCTCGTTTCAACCGCCATATGGTTTAAGGAGGCATCAGGCAGTTAAACACACGGAGAAAAGAAAACAGTCAGACACATGGAGAGAGAGAGAGATTCAGAAATCAGAACAGTTTTTAGGGAGAAAAAAAAAGACCAACAACACCAGATTAATTTAAAGCCAATCAATCTCTGCAGCGACACAAAGAGTTCACTGTAGGAAACCTGTGCTGTTCTACGGCCTGCTGCTCAACACCATTTACCATTTGATGACATGTTAACAGTTGGTCTGACCACTAACTGTTCAAACAGATTATCAACCTGAAAATGACAAATGACAAATATAGCTAATGATCTAAAACCGGTTATTGTTATTATTATTATTATTAGTGATAATAATATGTAGTTGTAGTTACTAAAGGCTCCAGCAGAGGGAGCTTCTATGTACACCTCAATTTGGATTCTCAAAATACACTGCCTTTAACTGCTGATTACTTTGAAACAGTTTGAAACCGAGTTCCTTTTCAAGTGTGGTTTTGCAGCCTGGTGTCACATGACCCACAGTCTGGTACCAGGTTGAGACCCACAGGTTGAGGACCGGTGATAGTAGCTCCCACATATGGACAATAATATGATAATATAACATGTGGGAGCCTTAAAAAAAGGAACCCAAGTTGAGCTGGTACATGAACCAGTGCACAGTTTGGTTCCTTGTCAACATTGTGCCAGAACATAAACACATTCCTGGTGATCACCTTTAATGACACTCAATGGGAATGAATGAAATTAGCATCAGGCTAATACGAACCACTCTTCACCAAACAGACGGCAAGACGCAAGTCACAACAGGAGGATCTTTGACCTTGAAATCTGTTAGGAGTCACTAGTCCTAATGCAGGAATCAGACACTAATTATCTGTGTGCACACATGCACATATTCATCAACCATATGTGTACACACACACACACACACAGGGGTAGCATGCAAAAAGAAATCAAAACCGTGAACACGTGATGTCTGTGAACACACACAGATTTCTATTGTCCCCCCAGACAAAGACGGGAGTGCATCACTCTGCAAGTGCCCCTGGGGGAGAGCTGATTTGGCAAGCCACCCCTTAACCCCCATCTACACCTATACACACACACACACACACACACACTCACTCACTCACAAAGAGTAAAAGAGATATTAACCCACCCCCATGCCTGATGGCCTGTTCTGAAGAGTAACAAACAGGCTAGCAGACAGAAGTAGGGGGGTGGGGCGAGCGGGGTCTTTCTATGGTAACAAGGGCATTATAAGCCAATTAGGAGTTGCCGCCTCAGTGACTGACAGACAGGGTGGTGAGCACAACACCACCACTTACTGTCTGATGTGGAGAAAGGTGTGTGTGTGTGTGTGTGTCTCTTTGAATCAAATTGCGTTTCTCTCTCTTTTTGGGTTAAAGGGGGTTTTAAACTGAGGCTGACACACACACACACGTGCACACGTGCAGACACACACACACGTGCGTTCACGCACACGCACACGAACACAGTGCAAACATCCACACTGATCCCCTCCCTTGAGGTCAGCCTCCTACACGCGAAGGCATTCAAAAGATTTCTTTGTCTCATCCCTCTATCGTGCCAGAGGAATAGGAGGCAAAAGATGAGAGGAAGGAGAAGGAGAAGTGAGGAGGAGCAGAGGAAAGAGAGAAAGGGTGGATGAAAGATGGTGCAGAGAAAAGGGAAAGGATTTGCAGGGAAGGAAAGCAAGGAGTAAAACCTGAAGGAAGAGAGGGGAGGGGGGCCGGGGAGGGGAGGAGAAGAAGGGAAGAGGGGGGAGAGAGGGACTGGCAGAGAGAAAACATGGAGCAGGAGACAGCGGAATGGGAGGAGGAGCAAAGAGGACAGAGAAAGGGAGAGAAGGAGTGAGAGACAGCCAGGCTCCAGTGCTGCTCTGAACTCGTTTGATCCAGTTCGTCTCGCCAGGCGTTCCTCGAGATACATTCCTGTGGCTGGCTGGGCGCAGAGTGTGTACAAGAGTGGAGGAGCAGGAGGGGTGAGGCGAGGGGAGGGGAGGGGAGGGGAGGGGAGAGGAGCTGATAGGTAATTTAAAAGGAGAAACTAAAAAGACAAGAAATGCAGAGAATCTCTCAGAGCAGGAGAGAGAGAGTGAGGAGGAAACTAAGGTTCAAACATGATCAGCTCCTAAAGTTCAAACCCAGATCCTCAATCAGGATTTTATTTTTCTCTGAAATGATGTAAAGACCAAAGTTTGTCAGGTTTTATCTTCACTGGTTTAGTTTCAACAGGTCATTTTTAACCACTCTGCTCCTGGAACATGTCAATTCCTCTGGTGTGAAAAAAGTAAAGACTTACCTCTTCTTATCTCCTTCACCATCATCATCATCATCCAATTGTATATATATCATCATCATCATCATCCAATTGTATATTATTTTATATTGTCTGATTGTATCGAAGTCACTGGGACAACCTGAGGGACAGAGTTGACTGTGACCGCAGTTTTCTGTGTTTTTGGTGCCAAAGTGATGTCTGAATCCTGGTCCCGAGCCAGGTTTTTTTTTTTTCTAGGATCTTGGTCATGTGTAAATAAAACGGCCTTAACTGTGAGCATCATCACATTACCGAGAAGATGCCACCTCTGGCATGAACAAGTACTGCACTGAGAAGATATGCTTTAGGCATCACTGCACTACAGAGCATTAAAAATACTATAAGAAGAAGTCGTTGCACCGACCAAAGTACTACTGTAGTACACACACACAGACCACTTCAACTGCTCACAGTTAAAAAGGGAAGGAAAGTAGATCCAGTTGGTGTTTCAGGCTGTAGGGCTGAGATGAGCTTTGGTCAGTTGTGCCACAAAACTCCCATCAAAACTCTAAACTAACCTGTCAATCAATACAAATACCCACTTTGGTGACAGAAGCTGGGACTGTGTCCAAAAACTGTAGTCGCAGTAAAACGATAAATTACATTTTCTTCAAGTTCCAGTTCACATCTGCTTAAAGGTCAAAGAGTTTGTGTTCGGGTCAGGGTTTCTACCAGGCAGGAAGCCAGCCTTCAGCTGAGGATGGTGAGTTTCTCTGCCGCATGGTTCAAGCTCATTCTTGGGTAGCCAGGACGTTTTTCCTGGCTTTAGTTTCTGGTAAACCATCTCAGAAATAAAGGGCAAAAAAAAAAAAACCAAACTGTCAATCACGGCTGGTAAATGCAAACCAAAGTTGGTGGCCTTCTCAAAAACGAGGAATATGAGGAGAAAATATGACATAACTTCAGTCACTCAGAGATGTGTTCTGTGTGTGTGTGTGTGTGTGTGTGTGTGTGTGCCAGTGTTCGTACAGAGCAGTCTGGTCACGACAAGTGGTGAAAATCCAACCTATCATTGTGTGTGTGCGTTAGCTGTGTAGTTCTCTGTTAAAAGTTAATATGTCAATACACCACACATACAACAAGATAGAGTGTGTGTGTGTGTGTGTGTGTGTGTGTGTGGACCAGTGTCTTTAGTAGACTTGTGGTAATCCTCTTAGCGTATGCTGCATGAAGCTCCGAGTGCATTATGTAACTCTGCTAATCCAGAGGCACATCCAGACAGACAGCAAAAGACCACAACTCATGTTGCATCACTTGCATCTACACACACACACACACACACACACACACACACCCAGCAGCTGTTCTCACTAAAACACTTCCATTCATTTTCACTGCCTTCTTCAAAGTCGTATCATTGACTTGAACTTCATCCAGTTAAAGGGAAAAGCTTTTGTTTTTTCAGTCTGGTCACATGACCCACTTAATAATAACAACAGTGATTAATTATGGCACACTTCTGTTTTAAAAGAACGGCCCTACGAACAATACCATTTACACACAGGATGTTAAGCCTCCTCTATCATCCAAATGCTTTATTTTTCAAGTTTCTCCAGTTTTTCACTCGTCTTGATCAATAAATGTTGGTGGACTGGCCTTTTGTGTTTAAGAGTAAAGGTTTTAAGTTAATAATCTATTCATGTCTCGGCTGTGAAGCTGAGCTCCTGTGTTCAGTCTTCCCCTGTGCTTGGGCAGAGCTGAATGATGGTGTCTGTCAATTATTACATGTCGCAAATAAAGTCATAAAATATACCTCAACAGTTCTTGTGCTGATATCACTACCATATTTACTATATATTGTCCGAAATCATTAGCTATAATATTGCGCAGATGCACGTGATGCAAAACGCTGTCAGAGGCGACAGACTCAAGTGTGTATTTGATTTCAGTGCAAAATAATTCGGTCAAAACCGATTTAATATAAAACAAATAGTCTACTAGTCCACGCCCCTGTTTTGAGAAACACAGGTTTAACCAGAGCCTGGGACCTTATTAGAACCAGGGTGTAGACCAGGACCATTCAGTAAGGTCAGAGTCCTGAAGAAGGAACCAAGACCAGTCAACACAGACACACACGTTATACTGCATTACAGTAAAACAAATGCAGCAGAACTTATTGATCAGCAGCTGCTGTGTGAGGTTCGCACTGTGGATCTACAGGGAGGAACTGAACCAAGGAACTGTTTCTCTATAGTGTGTCCCTGCTGCCCTCTTCACATTCAGCATCTCCTCCATCCAACTTAAAAGAGGAGAAAATAAGGGAAAAAATTCTCTCACTCTCTGCCCCCCTCCCCTCCTCCTCTCCGTTACCAGGGAAACAGCGGCCATCTTGCCATGCCCCTTTGGTCTTCCTTGGTACACATCACAGGACGGTCATAAATGTGGAATGACAGTTGGGAAAGGCAGGGGCGGCAGCAGCAGCAGCAGCAGCAGCAGCAGCAGCAGCAGTGAGAGGAGGAGCAGAGCTGAAGTGAAAATGTACTGAAGATGAGACAAAGACGCAGCATCTCTACTGTTTAAACCACACACAGTCTGACTGACCGTCCGAGTAGCAGCCATGTTTTTTTATACCATCATAAACTGTCAGTGAACATGTATCACACATGCCCCGAGCCCATTATCAAACCGATTTCACCCAGCAGAACTTTGTGCTGCAGGTCATTTGCTGGAAGCAACTTTGATTTGCATCCAGAAATTTTTTACCAAAAGCTAATTTTTGAAGGTGAATGAGAAACACTTAAATGTAAATGTGCATGCAGACAGTTCAGAGAAGACTGCGTCACCATCCACAGCAGGTCCAACTGACTGACTGCTGCAAAGCATTAAAGACTTGATTAAAGTGAAGTTTAACTCTGAACCCAATTCTGCAGCAGCTGCTTGGTGAAAGTGATGTCCATGGGAAGAACACAGTACTGTTACTGTCTTTGTTACATCATCATGACTTTGTGACAAGTGTTAACCACCAACAACCCAACGGCCCATGACGGATACACATTAATCCTCCATTAATCATTATGGACCACCATTAATTACCAATAATTACAATCACACGGGAACATTTATTTAACTGATACTTTTGTGCATCATGGCTCTCGCTGATGTTGGCAGCGGTGACACCTGATCATGTGACACAAGCTTAATTTCCAAAACTGATGCTAACAAGAAGGATCCAAGCTCCTGGAATAACTTCCAAACCGTGAACGGTAAGGTATCCCAGTCGACCGCAGGGGGATTTAGGAGTAAAAAGATTAAAGAGATTTGTCTCTATTCCAGAAGTGAGTTTTGACTGACAGGTGAAAAGTCCAAGAGTGAAGTCTCTGAGGGCCACATTCCTGTTTTCAACAACACAGGTCATGAACCAGTGACCCTGTTACCAGTGTTTCACCTAATTCCAGGTATGAGTGACAGTGTATTGTTTGAGTGACACGGACGACCATGTGAGTAAGTCAGATTTCTGGAGCAAAAGAAATCTCAGAACCAAATCAAGACTTGTCGTCTCAGGACGCATTCACACTAAAATCTGAAAACATTTTTGGACATTAGCGACACCACAGGACAGCGCAACTTCTACATCATGCATGAAACTTACAGTAAAGCAAACACCTCACTGATGTGGGTGTGTATGAAGGTTCTCACAAACACCTACCTGTAGGTGTTGGCTGTGTCACTACCCCACCTTACTCTACTCAAGTGGTAGCCAACCAGGTCTTCTTTGTGGTTTAGTATAAAAACCTGTTTCCTGTTCTGTTTTCAAAAGGAAATGAGCTGCATGAAGGACTCTCACACCAGTATCAGCCCCAGTCACAGGGTAACAAATGAGCTAATTGTGTTTCTGCATACATCAGGTGCAATAGTCAGTAAAGAAGGAGTTTGTCTTCTGCACGTAACTCATCCATGAAACTGGAGCAGTGGGCGACACCGTGGTGTCCGAGAACAGGTGAGTTTTTGGCACTTGCGCCACACGCCAGTATTTGAACTGACAATCTCTGACCAGAAGCCTTCTCTCTTTGGTGCTCGGTGAAGTTTTCTGTGATGGCTTCTCGCATTCTTATCCTCCAACTCTGTCTGAATGAGTGGATTGACCCATGACCTGCACTTCTACAAACCATCACGGCCGTACAAAAATAATTTGCTAAATCTGCAAAGAGTTGGACAGTTATGCAGATCAAACTTAGCCACTGGGTAACAAAGTAATTGGATTTCTATGCTCACGAAAAAACTCTGATTTAGTCATTTAGTATAAAAGTCAGCACCAGGCTCAGAATTGGGTCAGAACTTTAATAAAAGTTAACAGCTGATCATCACTGTTGTGGTTTGGCCTGCAGCAAGGAGGAGGTAAAAGAGAGGGGACATTAGAACATCATTTAAAAAAAAAACTGGAATATCCCTTTAACCTCGTCTATGCAGAAGGCTGGCACTGGGGGATAAATTTAGCCAGAAGCTTACATTTACCCCTAGTCATTTCACTGCAGTGATAAATACCAGCCTGGGGTAGATGGAGGAATTTTGGTGCAGTCCCTGAAAATGTGCCTTGAAATGAAACCCATCTAAAATCTAAATGCCAACTGTCAGTCGCAGATGGTGTGCGTGTGTGTCCGTGTGTGTGTCCGTGTGTGTGTGTGTCCATGCTCCAGCAACAACCTGACAATAAGCTTAACTGCAGTACATAGCTGTATGGAGGCTGCAGTGACCTCGTACGACCTGAGGCTCAGAGGACTGTGTCAAAGTGGTTTCTGTCTGTCTGTCTCTGTTGGTCTGTCTGTCAGTGATGAACGTGAGATAAAATACAGAGAGCAGAACCAGGAAACACCCCAAAACAAAAACTTGTCAATATTTGAAGGAATGAGAAGAAAGAGAAACGCAAACAGATAAAAACGCAAAGAAAAAAAAATTGAAAAAGTTATATTTCCCACTGACTAAAAAAAACAACAAACAAAAAAATTCAAATAAAAAGAAAATCTTCATATCACATCTGTGCTGGTTGACATGACACCAGGTTGTTGTTCCTCTGTCATGTTACAAAGTTAGTAACAACTGGAGCTAAGACCAGGTTCATCAAAGCCTAAATCCTACAGACTGCGGCCAACACCAGACTCCAGTGTTTAGTCGATGACATCTGACACATCACTTTACAGAAACACATTGGATACCGATCTGATTGAGGTGAACTTATGAACAAGGCCTGATTTATGGGCCAAAACACTGTGTGATGCCACAGTGTGAAGGAACCAATCAGGCAATGCCATATTTAAAGTCAACCAACCATTCACACTACCATTCACACCAATGATTGGTTAACCTAATCATGCATGTTCATGGAACGTGGGAGGCAACGTCAAAGGTTTCAACTGGTGATTGAACTCCTGACCCCCTGCTGACAGGCAAAAGAACTACACACTCTATCCATCAACTCGACCTCTTCATCAGTACCTAGTACTTTTGATCTTCAATCAACATCTCACCTGTAAGAGTTGGTTTTATGATACATGGCTGTAGCAAAGCTGACTCCGTCCTAGTACACGCAGGGTTAAACAACTTGTTGCCACTTGAAACATGTTACCCACAAAAGTAATTATATACTGATAGGCTGCTTCTTACTGGGTTACCTAAATCCAGGTGTTGACTTGCTTCTTGGCAGAGCAGTGCACGTTTAGTGCACGTGCCATTATTTTCATTTTTTTGTTGAAAGGTGTGACAGAAATTAATTATCGGCCGAACTGACACAGAAGAGCAGAGGTGGTCCGTATCGGTGACAAGAGTCGAAAGGAACCAAGAGAGAAAAACACTGAACAATAAGTGTTCTAATCCGGTACTTTACAGGGTTGGGTTCGGTGTTGGGTTACTGCATGTACACAAATAATGAGTCACTGTGTAAAACACATGCACAGACACATGTGCACATACACAAACAAGCCCACGTAAAACACAGCAACAACTCCTCATACTCCCATTTGCTGGAGGTCAACTTCTTTCTGAGACTAAGGAGGCGTCCATTTGATCTGGTTGAACTCCTAAACCTGAACCATGTCAGCATGACCTCCTCTGACTGCAACACATTCTAATACAGTGGAACCTCGGTTGTCCAATGCCTCCCTTTTCGAACAATTCATGAACAAACTTTTTAACCAAAAATTGCCCCCGTTGTCGTACCATAACTTGGTTGCCAAACAAGAGACAATACCACACAAGTGACTGAGTGTGTGGCGCCAATTTCAGCCTCAGCCCGCACTCGGGATATACAAGCTAAGAACTGTTGAATTTGTCGGTATTTCTTGTTGTGCGCTGGCGCCAATTTCAGCCTCAGCCCGCACTAGCAAAGCCGTCGATTTGTACCATCATTAAGAACAAGGAAGCAATAAAAGAAGCTAATGTTGCCAAAGGAGTGACTGTGATCACCAAGCAAAGATCTCAGACATTAGGAGAAGTGGAAAAGTTGCTACTTATTTGGATCAACAAAAAGCAGGTAATAGTATTTCGGAGAAAATAATGTGCGGTTTGGTGTATGAACCTGTACACAAAATACTGATGAAAAAGTTTCAAACTTTTCGGTTCATGAACGGCCTTCAGAAACGTATTAATTTAGTTGAAAATCCGAGGTTCCACTGTAGTGTGATACCCGTCGATGACAAGTGGACACAAAATAAAATGCTTACCTTATACTTTGGTGAATTTTGCTTTTTGTTTTTGCTGACAGCAAAACAAATAGTTGTGCTGCATTCTTTATTGATGTAGAAAGCGGGAAACCTAAAAACTGTGGCACACTGCCCCTACAGGGGAATCATGACATTAATCATCAACCACAAGGAAAAAAATAAACCAACAAATACTGCAGTAACAGCAGCAAAGATGAAGATAATATGGTCATTCTACAGCTGGGCCAAAAGTGGTTGGCTAGGCAGTCTATCAGGTGGCAACAATCAGTTGCTGAAGGAGAGAACAAAAAGGAAACAATACTCGTAACTTTTCTGTAACGACTCGTAACTCTTAGAGCTTGGCAGGAGCAGGACAGCTTCATCCAGCGTTAGGTCGTGATATTGATGACACGCTGAACCTACCCTATCCTTGTGCTAAAACTGTTGTTCAAACTCCGTTTAATAAGTGGAAATGCATTGTGTCTGAAAATGTCCTGAGATCAGAGGAAGACACTTTTTTAACAAGTTGGTAAGGTTGGTTTCAGTTTTGCACTTTTGCTTGCCGCCTCCTCATACACGTTCACCTCCCGTCTCTGCTCTTTCTACGTTGTTCTCATATTTTCTGTCATCTTTTCAAGCACACTAATTACAGGCCTAAACATTTGGGCATGTACGCGTGTGAGCGCAGGCTCACTCACTCCCACCCTGCCCACTCACTCAGCAAGTGAACATAATTAGAGACTATGAATGAGTGGGAAGAGAGAAGGAGGGAGGGAAGGACGGCGGGAGGGAGGAGAGGAGATTAGAAGAAATTAGAGTTTGTGTAAAGAGCTGGAGATTAGGAGAGAACTTCACATCCAGGTTCTGTTCAGACAAGGATTTTTCTTTTAAGGTCTGATCCATTATGGAGAATCCTTCTCCAGCCTGACACAGACAACATTGTCATTTAAAACAAGCAGGGCTGTCCATGTTAATGTTATAATAAGGAGCTCTAATAAGAGAATCCCTCACATTAGCCTGTGCCTGTTGATGCTGGTCCACCACGTACATCAGGAAATCAACAAGTAATGAATGAAACAGAAACTAATGTGGGTGTGAGAGCAGCTGTCTTCAAACAGAGTAGAACTGTGGAACAGAAGAGGAGAACTGACCATGACCAACTCTAGTGTGGTTTGTCCATTGTTAACACACTGTGAAGTCAGTTTCATTCAGGTAATTCTAACCAACTCAGAACATTTGTTAAATATCATTTCATTTCATCAACTTCCACATTTCTCTCATTTTTCCTAGCGTCTCTATTTTTAGCTCGTCTTCCAATGATGGGCCTATTTTGAGACATCCTCACTTCTCCCCTCAGCATATTGTCCAATAGGAGGTCTCTCTGCAGGGGAATATCATCGTCACTCAGAAAGATTCACTCAACTCCCACTTGGCGTTGGGCCTGCTCTCCCTGCCTCCCCCAACCAATCCCTTCTCTTTACACTCGTGTGCTTTCCCCTGCCATCCTATCCTCGTGTCCTTCTCCTGCTCTGCTCCTATTCCCCTCCCTCAACACAGGGTTGTTGCCCACAGCCTCAGTGGAAATTTAACACAGTGCAGAAGAGTCCTACTTTGACCCTCCACAGACGATCGGCTCCTACCTGAAAAAAAGAAAATTAAAAAAAGATAATTCCACACCGGCTGAAGAGAAAAGTAAAATAAAACAGCACCATGCTTCAGTCAGACTGACACACTACCACTGAAGTCAAAACGACAGCCATGATATCCTCACATCCTCTTCTTCTTCATCTTCATTGTCTCCCACTTTTAAAAGAGGAGGTTACATAATTCTTCAAACACTTCCTGTCTTTACCGACAGCACCGTGGCCTTTTATCGGACACACGCACACACACTTGACATATTGAAGCAGACAGGCAGCCTGTTCAGACTGTCTGCATCATAGTCACTATGACAACAACAGCAGAACCATGCACAGAAAAACACTCAGGGGCGGGGGGGCAGAGGAGGTGGAGGGACTGTGTGAAAGAGAGGAAAAGGGAGAAAGAGAAAGACAGAGAGAGAGAGAGAGAGAGAGAAGGGATGAAGTAATGGGGAGCTCATGTGTACACACCACTGTACTGCAGATCAGACTACATTGTACTGCTTTTTCTCTCTAACTCTACTTCCTGTATTTTCACAACACTGTTTTTCCAAATCAAAATTCACTCACAGCAAACATTACACAGACTCTGTCTCCCAGGACGTTAGAACTCACATGAGTCAGCAAATCCTAAGAGAGTAGAGTAGAGTAGAGTAGAGTACATTAGAGTAGAGTACAGTAGAGTACAGTGGCCTTTATTGTCATTGCAAACCACAGCAGTCCAGTCCAACAAAAAGAGTGTGGCACCTTTAGTACAAACGGCCAATATGCTAAATACTAGCACTTTTAGCTCAGTATACCTCAAACAGGAATTCAACAAACAGGATGTGTTAGTCCAAGTGCAGTTTCAACAGTTGTGTAGCAATGGACCAGTGAAAAGAGTGCAGTCAGGCAGCTAACTGATGTACAGGGACAACGACGAATCGGCAGCTGTAACTTTGAGGAAGCGCCAGGGCTGGGAGTCCACCCCCCTCCCCCTCCAACCCCTCCCACCATGGCAGTGATTTTTATTTAAGTTTCTGTTAAGTTTTTTGTATTTGCACCAATAGTGTCTAATTCATGGCTGCATTTATTATATGCACATACCAACATTTCTAGCTAGCAGTTAAACAATATGATGTCAGGTTTGTGTAAATTTGGGAAGATGTTAACCAGGCAATTCTCAATTTTTTTTAAGTCTTTGAACTCATCACTGATTTCTGTCATTTTAAAGCTAAAGCTTTGAATCTGATGATGCCTTCAACAGACCATTAACAGATCTACAGAATATGGAAGACATCTGTGTATGAACAGATTCTGACCACAAACCATTCCTACCCAGCCTGTTGAGACATAAGCTAACTTGTTGTGCACATACATAAGTGAATCCAGTGACTGTCATCACGACTTTCTAGTTTTTCTCTTTTAAAGCCCCCTTTATTACCCAGCCCACTGCAGCCAGTCTTATTGCAGGTCGTAAACATTACATAAACACCACTGCATCACAAAGGTAAAGTAGTTTCGCAGTGATGTCATTACAGACAGCATGGGATGTCTACGCAATGTTGTATGAGCTGCAGTAACAGCACGACGATGATGTATAATTCAGGCTTCATCCAGAGAGAAACCTGAGGCCAGGATCCAAGAGAAGAGAAAGAGAACCAGCAGTAAATATCATCTGGATCCTTTACTCTATACCTGCTCATTATGATAGTTAGGGTTAATGGGATTCATAACCAGACCAAGTGTGACTGAACAGTGTATTAGAGAGGCAAGGGCTCAATGTGAAAAGGTACAAACCAGGAAGGAGTGATGGTTGTTACTTTAGCTCATGTGTTGTACTGGTGTTACCTGACACTGCTAAAGTAAACACAGAGTACCAAACCCTGATGTCATCAAACTGTCATCAAACTTAACATGTTGACAAAACAGCTGTTGACAAACCATATCCTGTAGTACAGGTTGACCAACACTCATCTAAAACACATATCCTGTAGTACAGGTTGACCAACACACACAATCTAAAACAAGCATTTAACTACTTGATTTAGAGAAAACATTTGACCACAACCAACTGACTATAAGCTAATATGACAACTGTTAACCACTGTTTGTTAATTTACACTTAGCCTAAAAAGGAAGAAATACTTTGTGGATGAAGTACTCTGCCTTCCTGAGACCATTCATTCATAGGTCTTCTACTGTTTAATCCTTTTCAAGGTTGCTAGTTGAGCGGGAGCCAATCCCAGGCTACAGCCCTGACAGTCCATCACAGGGTCACATTCAGAGACAAACAACCAATCACACTCACACTCACATCACTGGCCAACTTAGAGTGAACCATAATTTACCCCTGCATGTTTTTGGACTGTGGGTGGAAATTGGTATATCTGTGTGTTCACTAATCAGTGTTCACTAAGAGCCAATGTAAACTGGGAACCAATGGCGTGACAAATATATTCTCTGCTACAATCATTTGAAAACTCAGTGGCTCCTTAACTGTCAGCAAGTCAGAATAAGACAGAGTGTGAGTTCTTACAGAATTCAGATAAGAATAATCACAGCTCTCTCCAGGCTGCTGTGCAGATACTGAACATCTTTGATTAGTTACTGGAGAACTTCAGTTTAGCCGTCTGCTTAACAAAGAATCTTTGGGGAAAATGCATCTTTGCCTGAGCTCTGGCCGGTGACTTCCTGATAAACTAAAGAACAGTTTGTGACATCAGAGAGCCGGCTGAAACATCTGCAGATCTTGTCTCCTCTGCTGAGACCACAGTCACCACAAGAGGAGGCTGAGAGAGTAAAAAAGAGGAAGCAGAAAGTGGGAGGGTTGACGATGCCAGCCTCTGCTAAACATGACAGGTAGCAACTGAACCTAGGCAAGGGGTGTCAAAGGTGGCATTGCAGAGAAAACTCCCAGAAACGAACCTAAGTGGTGTCGAGTCGTGGTAACTAAACTGCAGACATTGCAGGGAGAAACACTGATGTGACACAAGGTAATTTGTCCTGGCTTCAGATCCAGAATGAATCTAAAACTTTTAATCTGCACTTCCACCACTTGTCCACACGCATGATTTTTGTGGAGCTACTGACACACAATAACATTTTAAGCATCTCCACTGGAGTCAACAATGGTCACTATTTTCCAAGGGAATGTACTTAAGCAACCGCCAATGCTGTTCGTTTACATTCTGCACATTCCTTCTGACAACATTCTATCAAATATATTGTTAAAAACCCAGGACGTCAGGCTGACGCAACACAAGACATTCCACAGTGAGGCTGGTGACTGTGGTGTACACTACTGTAAATCAATAACAAAATGGACAAGGGGTTTTTTTTTTGGACTGCTCTCTCCCAGTCTTTATGACACTCTGCTGTTTCTGGTGACGATAAAGACTTAGCATTAGCATTAGGAGCATTTTGAATATTGAATAACTATATTTAAAATACTGTTAAACACATTTTCTGTAAAGTAGTAGTTTGAAAACATCAATAAGAGGAACTAAACCTTGACTTCTCACTGGAATCTGGTTGTCACCAAGTGAGATTCAGTTCCTAACAGCTAAATTTGTAGCCAGAGAACCTGTTTGAGTTAGCCGAAAAGAGCTTCAAATTAGTCTAAACATGTCCCAGCCGTGTCCAAAAAAAAAAAAAAAAAAGACAGACAATATATAAATGTAGTTAAGGTCGGCCCAGACTAGCTGATTGAGTTAGCTAAACATTAAAAATGATATTAAAGGGAAACATTGCAGAATACCAAAGCCATTCAATACTTTAAAGGTCAGGAATTTTAGATTTTAGAAAATAAAAATCATCAGTGCTAGCAAACAAGTACTCTAGAACATAACGCCCTGTGGATTCTGCTGGTGTTGGTGTCAGTAAAACTCAGATCCAGTAAGAGAGAGTCAGAGTGGCTTTTCAAGAGCAGCTGGTGTATTTCCTTGCTTGTGATCGTCTTTGCTGCTATTTTAAGAACCATTCAGGAAGTGATCTACAAAAAAAGTATTGCTGGAGTATTCAGCTCAACCAAGCATAGTTCAACTCATCACGCACCCAAGCAAGTGCAACTGAGGACAACCGTCTCACCAAGACAAAGACTATTATCTTTATATTCATATAAACTCTATTAGCATATGTTTCCTTGTTAATCAATAAAAACAGACCTGTTGTGTGTCAAATTAAAGTAGTTTGAATGATCTTTTCATTCTTTTACTGTTGTCAAAACATCTTAACCACAATAAAAGTCAGATCTTAACACCCTGGCTGCTGAAACAGTAGTTATTCCAGTTGTATTTTTTCTTCACTGACCTTTAGTCCACCTCTTACGTTCACCATCTCAGATGAAAACAGGTCACATTCATCTAATATTATGTAAGAGGGAGTTAAACTGGAGGGCTAAAGGTGTTCTTGGTTCTAAAGACTCTTTGTACACACCACAGACAGACTCAAATTTACCACATGTTCCAGCAGAGGGCATCTAGGTGCAGCATGACTGGAGATCACTTCTCGGCCAATTTGTTTTAAAAAAAACAGACTGTGATTGGATTTTTTTGCTTTTAGTAATCTGATGAAAGTCATTATGATGCTCAAATATATAAATATAAAAACACACATATTGCTTTAAACAAAATAATGTGTGTGTGTATGAATTTATTTTTATTATTACAGTATTTGTAATATTTGCCAGAGTCTGTCTTCTTTAACTGATGGGTGAAGGATAACTCAAACTGGTTAAATTTGAAATTGGGGTCATCAAGTGCCGACTTGCTCCACACTGACCAGGCTTTAGGCTTTTTTTATCCAGACCACAAACAGCCTACTGACAACTGTCATATCTGCAGCCCCCACTGCTGCACTAGCATTGCACTTCCTGCCTGCAATCACCTGGTGTAAATCAACTGTCAGACAGTAGCGTAGCAACAATGTTGCTAACTGCCTGACCACACCGTTAATATCCTCCCTCATGCCGTTCCGCTCTGCCCCACTGAGTCCTTGCTCCATCTTTTCCTACCTCTTGCCCTCTGCAGCATTATCAGATAATGTGTTTTTCCCCCCTCCTGCACTGCAGCCACCATGGCACAATTACCCCGGCTGATGCACTAATGGGTATTGATGCAGGCGAAGGCTCCGCACACACACTTGCACACGCAAACATTCATAAAAAATTCATGACACTGGCTCAATAGGAAGGTGTGGGGGGTCTGGCCAGCCTGGAGAAAGAACAAATGTCATTTAACAAAGGAGGCAAGAGGCAGATGATACCAGCCACCATGTCTACAGGCAATGTGATCAGGATAAATGCCCCTCGATATGAAAACTAAATACATGTGTGGGTTTATGTGGCTGTGTCCATTTGTCCCCTTCACCTACATTCGGGCAGACTCACAGTACGTGTGTTCGCTGATCAGTGCTCACTAAGAGCCAGTGTAAATGTGTCTCCTGTGCGTTGCAGGAATCTTGGAGGTGGATAATTCCCTCTTAGCAGAGGATTTCACTCTGCCACAGGCCTACACTGGGAGCTTTAGGAAGCTAAGCCTGCTAGCTGAGATGGATCATCAGAGACAAGAAGAGAAGAGATGGAGTCTGGGATGGAAAGGGAGAGGGAAAAGAACAGCATGGGTGAGTCTGAATCACTGAGAGGAAAGTGTGTGGGTGGAGAGGATGGGGTGGGGGTGGCACAGATGACAGGGAGAAAAACTGAAAGGTCAGATGGAAGTGAGAATGAAAGAGTGA
>NC_024315.1:17191624-17228887 GCF_000523025.1 Cynoglossus semilaevis
GCTTCAGTGTAATGGGTGGATGCACCAGAAGGAAAGAGATGGTGTTTCCAGTGACATCAAGAAAGCCAGTGCTAAGGAAAGGGTCAGAGAGTGGGTGACACCAAGAAAAAGCCAATTCTGACCACAAGAGAAAACGATTATCATTATTTGAAAGCATGACCTGGCACTCATTGACCAAAGCCTTTGGTAGAGAAAAAAATAAAATAATAACCTCCTGCCACCTTGAGGTTCATTTCAGTTACAAAACTGACGTCAAACAGTCCTGAAAATGTCTTGGACCTGACAAGTGAGTATTGGTATCGGCAAGTCACACTTCACAAATATCAGAAATCTCTGCATCTCTACTGGCCACACGGTGAAACAATGTTTAGTTTGCTTGCCTTACCACCAGGAGATCAGTGGTTCGACTCCCACTGTTAATTGATGGTGTTTCTGTGTGGAGCTCTCTTGTTCTCCCTGGTTGTACGTGGGTGTTCCCCCCCCCCCCCCCCCACTGTCCAGAAAAAAATGCAGAATTTGCCTAATTGTTTGATGTAAACTGGGCCAAAGTGTGAATGTTAGTGTGAATGGCTTCTCGTCTCTATATTATTATTACCCTTCAAAAGACGAAACTTCATCCATCCTATACACGGCTGACATCATCATCAAGTAATAAGTACATTTAGTCAGTAAACATATGGGATAGTTTTAGATGTTTATGGAATGATAAACAGGTTATTACAGGCATGGTGGGCCGGATGCGGGGCGTTTGGCTTTTTAATCCGGCCCACCAAACTTGTCCAAATTACATTATTAATTTATATGATCATTATATTTCTGCTTTTTCCCTGCAGCGCCCTCATTTCCACATTAAAAGGTGTTAAAAATGCTAAAAAAATTGTCAAATTTTAGGTCCCATTGTGGCCCGCAAGTCAAAAAGTTTGCCTGGGTTATTAGGTCAAGTGATACAAAAAAGGTTTTTTACTTGGGCTGCTATTGGAAACAGTTGCACAAGTGAACAGAAGAACCGTTACTAGTGTTTCATTTGAATCCATGTTTGAAGTCACCCCTCAAACGCCCTCACCCGCCCCTTTTCTCTCCCTAACACATGCACACAAACACAGTAGTGGTGCGACACAGTGGTCGTCTCTGATAACAACCTCATCCATATTTTACAGTCTGTTTGTGTGGGAGTAGATGAGGGGTGAAAGGAGCAGCCATGACTTTCCTCCACTTCAACATCAATAATGTAAACTCTTAACTGTCCCTCAGCTGCTTCGTTACAGTTGTGAGGACTGTATGCAGAAGGGAAAACTATCACATGGTTGTCTGACTCACAACACACAAGCTGCACAGATAGAATGTTCAGACCTCCAACTGGTTCTTTGTTAGCTTAAGAACACTCGGTCTCTCTGTGTCACAGTTATATTAAGGACTACATGGAGGAGAATCAGGTCTGGTCTTTGGGCTTCATCCATCTCTTCTCACAATCTGTGGCCTTCCTGATTCAGGGCCGATTTTAACTGATTATCTGGTGAGATAATTCTGTACTATGGGAGGTTAACAGACATAATCCCAGTGTCAATGCCTGGATTAGAGTTTCCCCAGTAGCGAGCTGCAATTTTGGGCAAAACACAAAAACAGTGAGCCGACTACGAAGCTTTACATCCATTTAGTGTAGGAAAGGCACAGCCCTTCATCCATTACGTTGATGGAGCTTACCATCAGAGGGGAACGTGGTGTGTCCCATGTTCTGTAGAACTTATGAACTGAGCTCACTTTGTTGTATTAGTCCTGTTCAACAGCATATTAGACCAAATTTACTATGATCTCCCCTGAAAATCTTTCTCGTGACAGCATTGTGTTTCTGATGGCTTTAAATCTAAATACAGTCATTATGACAATCAAAACATGTGGGTTGGGTTATGGATACCTGCACTTTATTTTTCTTCAGCTATTTAGGAGCTTAAATATTCAGAGGTTTCCCAGCAGAACATAAATAAAAGGTGAAACATCTTCCAAACACCTGAGCCAGTCCACGTAACACCAGCTAAACTTCCCAGGAGTGCTTGTCTTGACCATCCATAGCTGTGGGTTGGCACAAAGCTGCAGTGGTTGATGGGTGACCTGGGTATAACTTGGGTAAGGCCCAACAAGTGGTGAAGAAAATGGAATTCTATTTCTGATGCAACCTTTTCCACTTACTTGAACCGGCTACTTTGTGGGTGCATCATAAAAATCTTCATCTCACTCTGTCACTCTAGCCATTGTCTGGCTGGAACCAGAATAGACAGCCTTATGACCAACCAACCAATTGGGTGGAAGATAGAAGCCAAACTTACTGGTCTAGAGCCACTGCTGAGAAGCTGAAGTGTAAATATTGTACGTATGAGCGTGTAACTGATGTAGTCTGTGGAAACAGAGAATTGAATCTTAAAAAATACCAGACAGGAGTTTCAAAAATAAAGTGTTGGCAGGAAAACCATTGCATAGTTGTGCAGGAGTTTGATGACAGAAAAGGAAAGTTAGCTGGATCAGTGAAACATGGTTCTAAGACTCTCTGACATACCTGCCTGGGACAAAGGTGTTGGAGTTGTCTCTGCAAGTACTAGCAGAACTCATTTAAGGACTTTTCTTACACTTTTCTCTAAATAGGTAGAAACTGCTGAGGAGTTTGTTATTTTAGCAAATGAGGGAATAACTGCTGCCTCACTTTTCAAGGGTCTGAGCTGAACGCGTGTGTGTGTGTGTGTGTGTTCCTGTAGAACATGTGAACAAGCGTGGGTGGAAGGGAATGTGGTCACAGCCGCCCCAAATCAAGGTCTGAGCTGAACGCGTTGTGTGTGTTCGTGTGTGTATGTGTGTGTATGTGTGTGTGCAGGGCCTCGGGGACAAAAGTGAAAACAAGCTAAAAGGAGAGAAAAATAGTTAAACAAAGTACAGAGGCAAGAAGAAGAAAAAAGGTGTGTGTGTGTGTGTGAAGGTAGCTCAGTCGATAAGTAGAAGAAAAAGAAACACACAGAGTTGATGAAATGCATGAGTAACAACACGCCAAAAAAAACAGCAGTGACGTTGCCAGTGTTTGTCGACGTCACACTCTGCCTCTGTGTGTGTGTGTGTGTGTGTGTGTGTGTGTATACTAGTGAGCCGTGCCAGCTCTGCAGTTTAAATATAGAACTTGGGCAGCGATCCCATGCAGCTGACATTGACAATGCTATAGCCACCAAAAGCAATCTACGCTACATTAGCGCTGCACTAAGGCTGAAACCAGAGAAGTGGTGAATGTGTGTGTGTGAGGGGAGGGGGGAGAGGGAGGAAGGAGAAGGAGAGAGGAGAGGGAAGGCCTCAGAATCATGAAAACTCAGCCGCCCACTCTCTGGCCTCTGCTGCCAAAGTTGAGCAGGACAACAGTGTGTGTGTGCGCGCGCATGTGTGTGTGTGTGTGTGAGAGAGACATTCCTCGGTGAGGTGGAAGCCAGAGTGTACGAAGCTGAAGACAGACTGTCCCGAGCTGCTGCGATCTAGTGGAAGTAACAAGGTTCCTCACTGCTCACCTTCGCCCGGCTGCTCTACAGTTGTTAGCTATAACAGATTAACGAAACCTGACAGGACTGTACTTTCATGCAACATCGATGAATATTCAATCGTAGACACGTTGGGCTGCAGGTTTGTAAATGCGTCAGTAGCCGATGTTTCATATGTAGGAAACATTTGAATGTAACTGATATGGTTTCAGCTGAGTGTTAGTGATCAGACCAGAGCTGGTTCTGGTCAGTTTCACTCACTCTGACAGACAGCAGGATTCTGTAGCCAGACTACTGACTTCAAAATTACAAGAATCCTTGTCTTCTAATAAAATGGAGAATTACCAGTGTTTCAATGGTAATCATTCACTGCAGACATACTAGAAGATACTGGTGGGGTTTCAGGGTTTAATGCAGACCAGATCAGAGGTAGATTTATGGCAGCTTAGAGAAAACAAATACTGTATATATATAAATATATATATATATTAAGACACAACAAATGTGAACTTGTCTCACATCACCAGGCTGCATCAAAAGTATTCAACAAGTATTAGGGACAAAGTATATACTACAGTAACAGAACTGCACCAGCGGCTTTGGTAATAAAATTCAACAGTAAACCGGTTTTGTGAGATAAATGTTTGACCTAAGTTAGAAGTCATCGATAGCCCAGATGTGGATATTTCTGTCGTTCTGTTGAGTTCACTCACTAAATGCCTCACTGCTGGTTTAACCTCAGCGGTAGTAAAGTTAAACTAGTAGAATTTTGATTTAAAGTGGTTGAAATGATGGAAGAAAGTTCGTATTTAATAGGAATTCTGGTTCCTGCACTGTGAACACACACACCAATGTTACCGGTACTGGTTCCTGGAGTACAAATGAAGCTCAGAGGTACAATATACATTCATTATATTATATTATTCATATATACACAATACATGCAGATCCAAGCAGCGATAATCCAGATGCTTGCAGATACTTCTGTTCTGACCACTGAAGTGCTGGTGTCGATTCGAGACACGCAACTACGCACATATTCAACCCACTTAACAGCCAAGGTTTGACTTTCTGTGTCCACACAGCCATGAAGGTTACTGTGGTGCAGGCTACATCATTCAGCCAGATGTGCAAGGACTTCTACTCAAACTGTTCTTGTGCAATGACCCTGAGATCTTGAAACAATCAAATCGTTGCCCTTAAAAATGTAAAAACCGGACACAAATAAATTTACAGAACTTGTTGTGTTGGTGTGTCTGTGTACACAGTGCGTACAGCTAACAACACACCTCTGCCACATGTGAAGGACACATAATTGCTGGCTTCCACAAATGTACACGCTGCCGCAAAGAGCCTTGACCACACTGGATGTGTGTTGAAAAAATATCTTCATATTCATTTTGGGAGCCATGTCTTCAGATTTCCATAGTGCAGTACATGTACTGTACACTGCCTTCTGGTGTGTGTCGGTTACCTTAAAAAGTCACAAACCCACAAAATCCACTTGTTTATTTAATATTGCTTTTATTGTTGAAATATTTCCATAATGTGCCATTTTAATTAGATGAATCCTGATATTCATTTATGTACAGAGGGCATAAATAGTAACTTTGTAAGGCTAGTACACAGCAAGAATGGTCTGTGTGCATCATCACACAGCGTCTTTGTTAGAGAACACTATGGTTTCTGGTCCCTGAAGTGTGAACACAAATACTGCAGTACCTGGTACTGTCCTTTGCTTATTATGTCAACAGTATTATTTAAAGGTACAAAAAGTACTTTGTATAAAAGGCAACTGGCTTTCTCATAACAGCATTTGTTCCGAAGACTAATATTGCATATTGCATTTCAGAGAGCACTTGTTTGTTGAATGAAGTTCAATCTCACAAACTATCCCTTTTATATTCACTGTGTTGGAAACTATATTTGCTATTTATTATTTTTTAAGATACACTGAATATGTGGCCACAATGTGATCATACTCATACACCAACTTTTCATAGTACCTTAGTACCGATAGGACAAGGGAAAAAAATAAATAAAGATATACGCTGATGATATAATGTTTGGTTAATCCATAGAAAGAGTGATCAGCAGGGGAAGCCACATAAATGAGCTCATTATAATATTCCATATGACTCAGTTCAGTCTCCTTAGTACAGAACTTTAAACACCAATAGTCAAACACAACACAAGTCAGAAAGAAAAAGTTGAGGACTTAAAACTATAACATTTCCTAAAATCTGCTGATCAAACGTGATGACTTGCACATTTTTGGGGCGATACTGGAGTTATGAGATTGCTTTGACAGAAATGGTGTTGGGAGAGAGTCATGGCTGCCACTGCTTCCTCCTCTCCTCTCACTAATAGTCAGTCGATAAACACAAACACACACTCTCCATAATTACAGGCTTCGCCCCTGCCCCGATGTGGGTGTGTCTGTAAAACCATAAGACCAAAGCTCAGCAAAGAGACACACACACACCATTACACTAAATACTCACAAATACTGCTATCATCCAGAACCATGAACCATGGAAATACAAATCCTTCATTACTGATTTATAGCTCTTCTAATCAGTTGTATGTTAAGGGAGACATTGTCATGCATTCTTTACAGGTTCAATGCTGTTGTTTATTAGGATGTTTTTTTGAAAGGCTACAGTTGAACAGTAGTTGGATTCCTGCCCACCATTCAGAAGATGCTGCTTTCAATCCTTGCTTTTTATGATCCCAAGATGGAGTCCAGTGTAAGAAGAAAAACAATAATCGACTGAGCGGTGGTCGGAATCAATGACCAGTGGTCTGAAGAGCTTAGAGGAGTTGACTATTTGTTATATATGTAAAAGTAAGGTTAACCCTGGGGTTAATACTGTGAAGTCCTTCATAACCGACTCCAACACCAACTCCAAAACACCATCATCCAGCCGAACATGCCCAGTTTAAAGAGGCTTACAACAGGAAAGTAGCTAACGCTAGCAAGCAATACCCAATCTAGATCCAGCCACAAGCCAGCTGTCTCTCTAGGTTTTCCTTCATATACAGAACTAGTGAACAATGTGTCATTCGTCACGGCATTGGTGGCCTTTGGGGAACCTGTGACTGAGTACAGTTTGGGAGACATGTCTTGTAATTACATGTCATAAAAATCAGCAAAAAGCGGTAACGGCAAGAAACAATAAGGACTAACACAGAAAATTGGAATTGGTCAAAAGAAGTTTTAAAGTCTAAGAGAAGAATTTGTAGGAAAGAACATTAAGCAATAAATTAAGATTTTACGAATGTCATGGCAATTTTCTAATGGCAGAAAAAAACATTTGCATGTGCTTTTTGGGGACTTTAAACACCAACATAACATAACATAGCAGCTAAAACATTTGCATGTGCTTTTTGGGGACACCAACATAACATAACATAGCAGCCACTGAAAGCAAGAACTATTGAATTTCTAAGAAATGGTACCCAGTACTGTGAGTTAATAATACAATTAGGTGAAAACTTCTTATGACTTATGTTTTTCCTAGTTTCCTCTAGCCTGGTTTGTGATTAAGATCAAATAAAGTTACTCCTTTGAAATAATAAATGCAACAGCCAAAGACCCATCTGTGTCATTTAAACCCACGTTGCTTAATTTCCACATGGAGTCGTTTTATTACACCTGTACATACCATAACAGCAGGGGAATAAATGTGGTCACATACACCTCGACCAGATAGAACCTGTCCACAAACAGCCTACAGATGGACCTCCACAGCTTGACGGACTATCTGTGTCTGTGTGCACACACGTGACACATCAACCCACGTCATCATGCTTGGATTTCCTCGAATCTCTGCTTCTACAGTGACCACATGCAGCCATCTAGCTGTAGCTCCTTTGACGGAGAGGAGAGAGAGGACAAGGCTGGGCTTTCTTTTTGTTTCCTTTCATCTGCTTTTAAATACAATAGCAGGAACTTACAATGACCCATAAAAATGGACACCAACACCCAAATGTCTGTAATGACCTTATACATCACCATCACGGACTGGGAAGCCCAGAGAGGGACAACACTGGGTCTTAAAGCAGTCACACCTCCAATCTAAGAGTATTATTTGTTACCAACTAGGGGGCTAGCAAAGAGCGCTTTAGTTTAATAGCTACAAGGGCTACAGGGAGCTCCACTACTACTAGAAAAAAAAGGAAGAAATCAACTGCTCCTCGTCAAGCTGTAGCTGGTCTGTTGTGTATGGCCATCCAACAATGACCCAGGCTGCCTCTGAAATTGAAGACGTTGTGATTTTGCATTTCAAAGGAGGAGGAACTTGGCTCATTATAGCAACAAAGGGGATAACAATGTTGACATTCCCCAACGTGTATCCTTTGGTCTTTTCTGAAGGCAACCATAGCCTGTCCACAGGAGGTTTGGCGTGAAGAGGGGACACTGCTCTGTTTCCCTGCATGTTTCTCTCTCTCTCTCTCTCTCTCTCTCTAGATCAGCAGTAACAATCAGGGTATTTTTAAAAGCAAACCAAAATATCTGATCAGTCTCATCTGCTCATCACAGAAAATAGGGCAACACAAAGACTGTACAACAAGATACTTAGAGGAGTCGAAGCATGGAGAAACTCAACCATTCACCATGTTACCACTGCCCCCTACCAACAGGAAATCATAGTAGCATTCCTTAAAAAGCTACTTTATGTTCTTCATGTTGTTTGAATTTTCAAAAATCAACCCAGCATCGTGTTTATTAAGACAGTGTGGAAATATAATGATTTTATGATGTCATGACTGGTGTACTGCTTAATGTGAATAATAATAATAGTCTACAGTGAATAATGAATGGTTCTATGAAGTGACTGCAGAGGGAGAGGAGTTGAAATACTACTGGGAGCATTTGAAGTCCAGCTACTTTCAGCAAAAACTTGGCTGTGATTATATGTCTGCAGCACTGTTTGCACTGGCTGTTGATTTTGAGAGCATGTTACAAAGGTTAGAGAACAGGACGGAGCACAAACTACTGCTGCTGCTGCTGCTGCTGCTGCTGCCGACCATAGAAAAAAGCTGCTGCTGCTGCTGCCGCTGCTGCCGACCATAGAAAAACTGTTGCAATGCAAATGCCTGTCTGTCTTGCGGAATGAATTGCACCCAAAACACACACACACACACAAAACAAGAAGTTGTTTTTCATGCAAAGAGGAATAAACTGCTATCTTCCCGAGGTTGGTTACACTGAGCATGTGGCAGAAAACAACATCCAAAGTTGTTAACAACTCTTTAAGATTTCAACACAGACAGTGCGGAAGTTTTAGAAAGAAAAAAAAAATCTTAGGTGTGCTTTTTCTGCACCAGTTGTCTGGAATTCTTTGTAAACAAAAGCACCAGTTGGCACTGAGCTGAGAAAAAAGTGAGACGATGTGTTACCAAAACAATTACCAGCAGTTGGTGAATGTGTTTTCAACAGGTTCTCACAGAGGTCAACCAGTAGCACGAGTGGAACTGACAGTATTAGTACTTTTGGTGACATTTTTAATAATGTAATATTGGAGTATTTCAGTACAAGCTGTTGGATTTGTGATTAAAAATGAAGATGGCGGTAGTACGTTAGCATCAGCAAATCAGTTTTAGTTGGAAGAAGTGAGGTTAATACTACTATTGCTAGTTGTAGCAGTAAATAAAGCTGCGTTAGTAGTATCACTAGAAGTTTAACATGAGTTTTTTGAGTGAAGATTAAGTACTGGAAGCAGGAGCAGTACTAGTTATATTAAAGTGCAATCAGTGATGGTGGTAGTGGTGCAAGTATTATGACTTGAGGTAGTGGTGTTTGAAAGATTATATAATCTGCAGTATTTCTCAGATTGAAAGATTATATAATCTGCAGTATTTGTCAGAGTATTGACAGTTAGAAGTAGTTAACTGTTATAGTCGGTGTGATTTCTTCAGGGCTCATCACTGGATTCTCCCAGGAAGCAGTAGTTCTAGTAGTAGTAGGAGGGTATCAGTATTTGACATGTGGTGGAACAACGTAGTACCTGTCATCTACGAGATGTTCTAAACCTAGTATTGGTAACGTGGTAATAACAAGTGGTTAAAGAGTGGAAAATGTTAGCAGTAGTAAAGTCAAGAGTGAAGGAGAAGCAACTGTTTGCTTTTCCAGGGACCTCGGAAAGTTGTAATACTAGTAAATAGTGTCAGTAACAGGGTGGTACTGGTATAAGTACAAGTAGTGGTAGTGTATGTTTATAAAGTATGAGACGGTGCTGAGGAACCAAATCATCTTTAGGGTTTAAGGTCAGAAAAAAAATCTGTGAAATGAACACACAGGTGTTTTTTTGGGGGGAGGGGGGGCTCTTATGGAAGTCGTGGCCGTGAACAGAAACTCCAACTTACCGCTATCAACGTGTTATTCCTCTGTTCCGTGGAGGAGACCGAGTCCGGGTCAGGCTGCTTGCTCTGCGGCTGCTTGCTGCTGCCGCCGCCCGCAGACTTCTTGGCTCTTTGCTCCAGACTCCGCTGGTACAGACTCACCGTCTCCCTCCGCTCGATCTCCACCTGCTCAGCGTGGGCTTGCTGGTACCTGTTCTCGCAGTTGACGTGGTGTCTCCGACAGCCTTCGATCCGCTGCCTCAGTCTCTCCACCACGGTGCTGTGCTTAGGTATGCCCACCGCCCCGGTGGGCACAACGCTCCCGGCGGCCGGGTTCATGCTGTTGTTGATGCAGATACTGCCGTTGGCTCCGGCAGCGGGGGAGGCGAAGTCCCCCATCACTGGACCGAGTGGCTGCTATTTTGGACGAACTTTTCTCCCCCGTCAGGCTCGCCACTACCTCCTCCACCTCAGCCTCTAACACCAGGCGCCCTCTCCTTTTGTGTCCTCCCCGGCGAAGGGTCCCGAGCAGGAAGGCAGAGGACGGGAGCTACAGCCGCTGCTGAGGCAACAACAGCCGGGCAGGTTTAAAGGGCTGAGCGCCTAAGCAGTCATCTGGTTCACGGGAGTCAGTGAGCGTCTGCTTCTGTTTCCAAACAAACCTCTCCTCCGTAAACACAACCACCGACAACCAGCACGAGTGAGTGGGGACCGGGTGAAAGACCCGCAGAGGATTTAACAATGAAACCGCTGCCACGCCGGGAATGACAACAACAATTCCACCGGAGAAAAGGACAAGAACAGAGCCCCGGAGCAGCAGTCACTCCACGGTCACACACACGGGAAACGTCCCGCAGAGGAGCAGCGGCACCAAGAACAGTCCACCCTCCGTTTCACGCTGTTGTCCTCAAAGAAAAAGTTTTGCTGCATGGACCGAACGGGCTCTGAAGTTTCCCAGGGAACTCGCATCTCACAGGATCTGGGTTTGAAAGAAATCCAGGGGAAGATGTTTGAGTTTGCAGGGTAGCGCACAGGCGCCCTCGGTAGTCTGGCTGAGACGCTGCTGGAGGAGACCAGACGGTGCAAAACGCGGATATGGGAATCGGTGGCGGAAGTGTGTAGTCAGTGGCTGCCGCTGCCACCATCACAATAATCAGCTTCGCTTCTCCACCATGCCAGCGGAGTGATATCAGGACAGGAGGTGAGTAAAAACCGAGCAGCCAGAGGCTGAGAGGCGCCGGGAAAACATGGACTGGATTCCCGGCGGTGTCCCGAAGAGGAGTGGACTGGACAAGACGTGCGAACTTGTTTGGACTAATAAATGATTAAACATGGAACTGCTTACAATTTTACAGTGAAAACTAAAACTAAATTAAATAATTTAACCTCTTATCGATATTGTGCGTACAGTGAAAGAACGTACAGTTAATATATTTATGCTGTTTGTTTTAGTACATTTAACAATAGTATAGTCAATATAGTATATCTGTAGTACAGTGTATGTATAGGTATGTAGATGTTTTTGTACCTGTTAGTGTATATATTCTTATATATATACATATATACACATTGTGTATATCCATGTTCTTATCCATGTTCGTATCTGTTTGCCAGTTTACTTTTTTGTAAAGCATCAGTCTAAAGAAAAGTGCTTGAAGAAAAAAATAATATATACAGTATATATAGTTATCATCGTCATCATCATCATCATCATCTGGTCACCAAACGGTCTCATGCACTGCCCTCAGTCAATACCTCCTGTGAATCTTCTTAGCAGCTGGCAAACAGACCAAAGGTGTGTTTGCACCACCTACTGGGCTGGAGTCTTTGCATTAGTGTCACCAGTGTGCCAGAAATGAGAAAACAACTGTGATTAAATGTGTTGGCTAGAAACATGTAACATTTCCAGCCCCGCTCTGGTTTATTTTATTAAAATTTATATTAAAATTGCAGTTGAAGATGGATCTGTATCTGAATCTGTTTTATTATATTCATTATACAAATGAAATCAATGGGATTAGAAAGGATTTACCTTCACCAGACCAGACCAGGCATAGGCAGTGGTGATTAGAAGACGTCACACAGGTGAACGCTTGTTTGTTGTAGTTCCTTTATTGCAGCACCACAGAATAACCTTTGCCCTGACGATTATTATTACAGTCATAACTTTTAATTAGCTGTCTGTTTATAGTGGTGCAGCACAACAAAGACCACTAACCATAAAACAAAGTTAGATTAATCCCTTCCCTTTCTTACGGTGCATTCTTGTCCTAATGACCTGGACCATCCAATAATAACATCCAGGATGAATGAGTCGTCTTCATAACCTGCATGTCCTCATGAATGGGTCTCACCCTCTGAAGTGACCCGTGTGAGGAGAGGAAGACCTGACGACACGAGTGCCGTGTTTATGGAAGAAGATGTGGATGTAACACACACTGTTATTGTGTGACTATCAATTTGGACCTTGTTGTGTAAATAAAATCTTCATCTCACGCCCAGGCCAGCCAGGGAAACTTGGACAAAGTTGACTGAATGTTAGTTTGTCCATCATCTACATTTTATCTGCTGCGTCCCCTCCATCGTGGGACACATGTCTCACTTCAATGACGTAGAAGTTCCATGAAACATGACTCGGCCATTCAGACTGAAGCTGCTCTGAAAAACAATAAATAGTGGATTGAATAAAAAAAAGGATTTATGTTGATGACACTATGATAAAAGTTCTTTTATGGCTGAAGTCCACTTTGGAAATCCACTTTGGACCACGGTTGCCTGCAGTGTGAACAGACGAGAAGACGTGAGTTTGACCTGGTGCCTGGTTGAAGATCATTCTTCAGTTTTTAGCTCATGTGCAATTATAAAATAATTAAAAACTTATATTTTTTAAAATTATTTTATAATTGCACATGTTCTGGTGATTGAACTGTCAGAAAAGAAGAAAACTTATATTTTTTAAAATTATTTTACAATTATTATTTATTTTACAGTTCAATCACCAGAACGATTGAACTGTCAGAAAAGAAATTTTATTTTTTAAACATTCAACCAACAGAATACTTCATATTAGTTTAACTTACCATGAACTCTTTGGACTGTTTCTCTGAGGATGACTGACAGCAGGTACAGCAGTTTAACAGGTTTCACTTTCATTTTCAGACAAGCAGGAAGTACTGCGTTAATGTGCTTTAATTAAAGCTTTTAAAACCATTCTGTCAGAAAGAGAGAGAGAGAGAGAGAGCATGAGAGAGAGAAGGTCAAATAAAACATAGAACATACATTGTTTCCAAACATGACGTCTGTGTGAGTCACATCTGTGAGACTTCAACACTGTCATATTTATGGAAATATGAAACTTTAGAATTTGAATGAAAACATATTATCCTGGAATCTGGAAAGTTCTACATTTGGTTTCACCTGGTTCCCAGTGCCATGTTGGTGTGTTTCAGAAGGGCCATGTGGTGTACTCACTGTACGGGCGTATGTTGTGACGGTGGATTTTGCAAAGTGAGGGGCGGGACCCTAAATTTTTCATTTTTTATTTTCTATATTTATGCCACAGTGAGGGGGAAAGTACCCCGACATGTCATTTTTTTTGTCTCTGTTCAGTACAACCCCACTGTTATGACATCAATTTGATTAATCCAATCAGCTCTGACTGTTCTTTCCGAGTAGAACTCAGTGCCATTTTTATTTTTATCTGCCATGTCATGTGGGAGTTTCATCCCCAACTGTTCACTCACACACACTCAACACAAAGGTGTGTAAACCTCTAGAAGTTACAACTCTACAGTGTCGACCAGTCAACACTCGACAACAAACTTAGAAACTGGATTAAAACTGCAGCCTCTGATCAGATGGAGCTCTGTCTCATTTGGACCTCTGGACTTCTGTCCCCATGACGACCACGGTTTTTGCATAATTGCGTGTTTTTATTAGAAATTGTCCTAACAAGGCCACAAAACCAGTCCACACGCATGCAGTCACACAATCTGCAAGGCAATTAAAACATGGCCAGCATGTGTCTCTGCCCCCGCTAGTTGGGCTCCATCCATTTCTCTTTCCTGTGTTGGTGTTAAAACATTATTAAAAGCAGTGATTCACCAGCAAACACTGAGGTTCTCTCCTCTTTTCATCTTTTATTCCCTGATGTTATAGAAGTTAAAAAAGATGTGAACAAAAAAATATATAAATTATACATATATATGTATACATATATATGTATAATTTATATATTTTTTTGTGTTTTTGGCAGAGACGTTCTAATAATATATTGTATGCTTTGTTTTCCATTTTTCCATCACTACTTCACACTTGTTTTTGTGCTCTGATGTCATGCATTAGGTGCTTTACCGCCACCTACTGAGCTGGGGTGTGCATCAAAGTTACTGGTGTCCCAGAAAACGTTGACGTGTAATGGTACCTGGTATTAAATGCACTCATTTTTTTCACATTCTTTTTGTTTTATAAATCACAGTCCACACATTCAAGTCGTAGCAGAAAGATAGACTTGAACTGTAAGAGAAAAACTCAAGTCTTTATTGATGGTAACACGGAGTCCCAGAATTCAGTACAGTAGCAGACTGAATGTTTCTGACAGTTTCATCATCTTCCATCTGCAGACCTGGAGCCACGAGGATCTTTCTTTCCTCTGCTCTGGGAAAGCTTTGAATCAATGGTTGTTGTTGTGGGTGAAGTGAAGAGGAGATGTCTCCACTGGCTCTGGGCAAGATATCAGCTCAAATACTTTGGTTGGTCCTTCTTTTGAGGTGATTATGGTGTATTACACCTCAGAGAAGAGGGAGAGAAGGGGAGGGAGAGGGAGCGAGCACTCCCATAACTCCATCAGCCCAGTGTCTGCTGGACATGGACTTTCAGTCAATGGCTGAGCTTCTCCAGAAAAACGTACCGATACTCAGAGCTCTTCTCACCCATATGTTCTCACCCTGATGGACAGACTGGGGCTGTACTGGGACACTGTGCATGTGCGGATACATGTGGCAAAATATATATTAATCTAACCAATATAATCAATATGTCATGGGCGACTGACTGCATGTTATATCACATGTTGTATCACATTAAGCAAATCTGTTATGTTTTAAATCTTATGTAACCCCATTATATATTAATCTAACCAATATAATCAATATGTCATGGGCGACTGACTGCATGTTATATCACATGTTGTATCACAATAAGCAAATCTGTTATTTGGCCCCTCGGAGGCAGGAGTATGGAGGGGCCCTCCATACTCCTGCCTCCACCTTTGCTGCTATTACCTGTATATTGAAACTGGAACTGTAAATCTTGTTTGTAGATTGTTTCAGCTACTGCCCACCCGCCCGTCATGGGTGAGGGAGGATCCCCTCCTCTGTCTCTCACCCTGAGGTTTCTGCCTTTTTTTTTACCCTATTAAGGGTTTTTCTTGGGAGTTGTTTCTCAGGCGATGCGAGGGTCTATAAGATCAGGGGGTGTTTACCACTGTTTTTTCCTTTCATTTGGAATTATTTTTTTATTACATTGTTGCGCAACATATTTTCGAGGAATATGCTTTTACTCAATTTCTTCGTGGAAACAAAACATCATAGTCTTTTCCTCTTATTAAGAAATTATTTTTTTTAAACAGATGTTTCTTTATTTTCTTACAATGACTAATCAGAAATGTTTTACTTTGGGCTTTACCTAAATCTTATTTTTATTACCATCTCAGTTTTGTGTGTGTGTGTGTGTTCTTTTTAGTGGTGCTAACTGGCGCTGCTGGTCTCTCAGTGCTGCAGGAATGAATGGAATGTTGTTTTACACACACATGCAAGCGCACTCCCGCGCACACTCACACTTTTAAGGTCATTGATAGACATAAGGAGTTCCATGGATTCAGTCGCAGCTCAAGCCTTTTTACTCCATGAGGTGAAAAAAATTACATTTTCTTTTATTTGTTGCAAGATTTTTTATTTCCTGTTGTTTTATTTGTTTAGAAACTTTCTTTGGAGTTCCTGTGTGTTCACAATATCTAAGAAATGTGCTAAGAACAACTGATGAGAATTTGTTTTTATCCAGGCTGCTAGTGTCAATGAATTAGTTTCAGACAGTCCTGGTACAGACACCAGAGCTAACGTTAGCTACAACAGTCCTGGTACAGACACCAGAGCTAATGTTAGCTACAACAGTGCTGGTACAGACACCAGAGCTAATGTTAGCTACAACAGTGCTGGTACAGACACCAGAGCTAATGTTAGCTACAACAGTCCTGGTACAGACACCAGAGTCAAGTATTAATAAATAAACATTATTATTTGCTTATTTCTTCTCCTCAGAACTCTGACAATAATGTATGTTATGACAATGATATAGCGCCCAAGAAAAAGGAGAAGAATATTTAGTCCTTCACTGCCAGTACATCAGGGTTACAACCAGAATGTTCTTCAGTCCAACACAGGACCATCCACACTCACATTCACACCACTGGTAAAGTTAGAGTGAATAGTTGACCCAATCCACCATGTTATTGGACAGCAGCAGGAAACTGCAGCAGGGAGAACATGCTAACATTATCCTCCAAGTTGGAGCTCAAGTCAGTAAACAGACAAGGAATGCTGAAAAGTGAATCCAGGGAATGTGGTCATGACTCCAAAATGCCACTGAACACATCGCACAGGGGCAAAAACGATGTCCCTGCTGAAATGACAGCATGAACACAGATTCATGGGAGTTTTTCCGTCAGCGTTTGGCTCATCTTTTTTAATCAAAAACAGACAAGCAGACTCAGAACAAAAACACAATAAAAGCAGTGATGTGTTGGGCCTAATTTGAGGATTTCCTCCCACAGTGACACCACACATCTCCTCCTGCTCCCACTTGTTTGTTCCATGCGGCCGGACTCGACTTCCTCAGCACACGCCACATCCACTTCCACAGCTTTCACATTCAGACCACTACATTCACTCTGTCATGACCCCCCCGCCTGCCCCCTCCCCATCACATACTCCGGGGGTGGGGTGCTGCACTTTCTTACCTTTGGTACTCTTTGGCAGTGGCATACAAGGCCAGTATCAAGAAATGTATCATGAATTATTATAAAATAATACAGATTATTCTGTTCTCACCATTCATTCTTGCTCTCGGCTTTCCTCTGGTTGTGCTGCTTCTGGTTGCGTAACTTATACTCTTGTTTTTTATCCAATCATTTCAGCCTCATGTGTTGCCAGGTTGAAAGAATTCAGCCCTAAGGCCTTCAGAATCAGTGCGGGTACTGGGAGCCTAATATGAATAGCAATGACGTTTCTTTAACCAATCAGATTCTGAGTTGGCGGCAAACATGGCAAGAGTTACGTTGATCATTTTAAGGAGGATGGATTTGGTGCACAAATGATCAGAGGTTTTGGTGAGTAAAATTGGTTGTATTTTTAATATTATTATTTTAAATATTTAAATATGTATTATTATAATAGTAGTATGTAATAATTATTGCTGCGTTTTTGTGTACATTGTGTCACAGCAGCAGTTGTATTGTGCTTCGTGGGTTTGTTACTTTAGTTATTGTGGCTACATGAGTAATCATAGATACAACGACTCCTTTCACCACATTTCTACATCATAGTAATGGTTCATATGGACATAATGACATTATTAAGATAAGAATTTATTCAGGGTTGACGTCACTAAGTGCCTGGGTGAAAAACACACGGTAGCGACAGCTCTTTGGTACTCTTTGGTCCCCCCCGCACCCCCCTCCAAACACAGGAGAGAGTGAGGAGGAGCACACTCTCTCCGTCCTTCTCTTTGGTTTCCCTCAGTGAAGTTTTGCTCCACCAGACTCTGTCTCTAAATATTTAATGTACACACTGCACAGCCTCCGAGACGAAGAAGAAAAGAGAGGCACGTTTCGGATTTGATGAGCCAGGGGGTGATGGAGGTGTGGGGGGAGGTGTGGAGGAGCAGGGCTGAAGGTGAGGAAACATTGACTAAAGACAGGTAAATGTGTTTGCTGGTCAACCCACGCATGAAAATAACTCCAAATGTGAGCAGATTACAAAGAGCAGTAGGCCTAAGAAGGTTCCTGGTTCAAATCCCACCTCACTCTGTGGTTTGCAGCTCTGCCTTTGTTTGTGTAGGTTTTTCTCTGATGACCCCAGTTTCCTCCCACAGGCCTAAGACAGTCCAGATTGGGGTTAAGTTAATTAAAGACTGTAACGGGACTGTAGGTGTAAATGTGAGTGTGTGTTTGTCTCTGTGGCCACATTCACATTAGTCAGCTTTTCTTTAAAAATACATAAATCCTGCAAAAGATATGTGTACTGTCATCGCCGTGTCACAGTGTTTTAGAGTCGAAGTCTTCTAATGTTATTACTGCGTCTATTTTTGGTCAGAACTCTGAGAAAATCTCTGTGAAAGTGCAGGAACGGAGGCCGAGCGGTCCTCACTGTCACCAGGAGCTGCAGAAACAGTTTTCAACCTTTCAGTGTATGAACTAATACCCAGTAGTAATACTTCCACATTTTACAAGTACAAAAGTTAGTTTTTCTGTTCATCCACAAAAATTGCACGAATACATGTAGTTAAAAATAAGTCCTTGATACGTCAGTGTCTGCAGGCTGAACTGGTGTTCACTGAAAACACCGGCTGATGGATGTTTAAGCCCTGAATGTTTTTGTTTGTAAACAAAGCCACACATTCACAAAAACGACATAAATACCCACAGGCAGCCAGTGCAAAAAGGCTGAAGTGCCACAGGTGGATTGGGAGCCACAGGTTGGTGATACCAGGTTATATGCAAACTGTGTCACTTGTGACTCTTTGTCTCCTTCAGGCACCAGTTCAAACCTGATTATTTTCTCTCTTTAAAGTGAGGAGGGCACTCAGGAGACTGTAAATATCTGGACATGAAGTAGGAACTGGTCAGAACAAATCCAGTGACCCGACAATCAGTGACTGAAAATACAATCATGTCTGCACACGACCAGGCACCGAGGCTTTCACTTCAGAAGCATTCTTCTACCTTCTTCAGAGAGACGTGTCCTTCCAAGAGCAAATGTGATAATTACACAGCACTGCCAGCAGAGGGTCTCGGAGTGGGAAACACTCACATGGGAATTATGGGTATTATTGTTTCACCTCTCCTTGATTAGATCCTGGTCCCTGAAGATGAGGCTTAAAGTTTAAATAATTAAAAACTATGAAGACAAAAAAACATAAATTACTTTTAAAAAACAAAGGTTTGTGTCTTTGATGTGAATCCTTAACCAACTGGTTACCGAAACATAAAAGGTGAAACTAACCTGAACGTTTCAGTAAACATGGCTGACCTAAAGCCACAGCTCAAGAAAAATAACATTCAACCGGCGCCCCCTGTCTTGTAAGTTGGCATGGGACAGCACTACAATATTGATGAAGAGAGGAGGTAAGAGGAAAACATCAGACACACACACACACACACACACACACCTGTAGCTTCACACAACAGACGCTGTTGTTTCTAACCAGAGAACAACAACAACACAGTCAATATCAACTTGTCCCACGTCTCCTAGTCTTTTCACCTAGTCTTGTTTTTATTTATATATTTCAATTTTTATAGACTTTGGTTCTGGACAAACACAAACACTAACTTTAACTGACTTTGAACTGTTTTTTTTCCCTTTTTTTATAATTTATTGGTGAAGGACACACTTATGTTTTTGTCATAAACCTCCAGGAGTGTTTGTTCTCTCACGTCAAAAAGGAATAACCTGTTGAGTTCATGCTAAATGCTTAAATTGATCTTGACATCTGACTGAATTCCATTACAGTTGTTATTATTGGAGTTTGTACGTTTGTTAGTAAATCGTTTCAGTTGTTTCATTAACTTATCAACCCATGAAAACTGCGCTGCTGTCTGACAGGAAACACTGGAAATGAAAGAGAAACTCGAAAAATCAGTCGTCCTTCAGATCAGTCAGACTCGGAAACACTGGAAATGAAAGAGAAACTCTTCAGATCAGTCAGACTTTGACCTGGTGCAGAGACTGATACGGGGATGCCATTGTTACACACACACATTATCACAGTGATTGCTTCTTAGTGTGAGGAGCTGAGACAGTTTAAAACCTCAGGCACAGAGAGAGGAGCAGGAGGAGGAGGAGGAGGATGATGACGAGGGGAGGAAGATGAAGATGAGGAAGAAGAAGGGGGCAGGAGGTGACCGCAGTCTGGGTGAAGGCTGTAACAGGAGGCTGGTCATTGTTTTGATTGGTGCAGCAGGTTGTTGTGAAGCCTGACTCCTGCTGAAAAGGACGACGTCAGAGGAGAAGCTTTAGTTTAGTTTTAGTCAGAGGTTTGAATGATGACAACATGTCAAAGGTGAGACAGAGACTGTGGGGGGGTACAGCTAACAACAGGACTCCCATCCATCTGTATGGCCACTGAAACCACACTGAGTTTCTTACCTACAAACACAGGTGACTTTTTACCTTTGAAATCAAGAAGGTTTATGAGAAATACTCTAGGGCAAAGAAAAACTCTGTAGATACTATCAATATTACATACAGTTTATGATGAAGACGTTATAAATACTTGTACTTGACAAAAACACTACAAAATGGGTTAAAGAAGTCACATTGGTATAAATCACATGTTCAACCTGGACTAAATCACAACAAAAATGGTCAAAGACATGATTTGTCACAGTAGAGATCTTTAACAACAAAGATACAACAGGAAGTGAACGCTCTGTGGACATTTGTCCAAATCAGCCGTCAAGTACTTCATGTCGTAAATAAAAACACATTCACACACAGCAAACACAGCTGACTGTGTATGTACACACATACACCTTCAACCTGCATGCACTTACATGTTGGCAAACACTGCACACACACACACACACACACACACACACAAACACAGGTAATATTTGAACATCACACACACACACACACACAGGTAATATTTGAACATTAGTCAGACACAGAGTGACAAATCTGTGGTGCTGACAGGGACTTGTGGTTTTGGAGACATTGGCTGATACACATGCACACAGAAATACACACATGCCCCTGCACGTGCGCGCACACACACACCTGTCAAATTCTACCATTAAACACATCTGTTCATCGATATAAAACACAGGTGTTTCCTATAGGTCATAAATTCACTGCTCTGATATTATTCATTATTATATTATTTATCGTCTTAATACCCTTTAGGTAAATACATTGAGCCCAAAGTCCAGCAGCACTATGTTGTTCTGACACAAATACTGCACCATGCAATATTTACCAAGGGCTCAGTGGCTTTAGGGGGTCTTCAGAGGTACTGAAGGGGTCTGTCTATTGATTTAGAGGTAAAAGTCTACAAGATTCAAATCTGGTTGCTCCTTCTTCAGAGCAGATGAAGGATGCTGCTACAGAGCAGTGTTGACTGACAGCTCAAACCACATTATGATAAAAGTGTCCATGACCTCACTGCAGTGTTTATGGCACTGCGACACAATCAAAACTTCCCAGGACCAGAGAGGTCAGCTGGAGGAACACACGAGGCACTGACTGATGTCATTAACTCAAACCACAGACACACACACACACACACAGAGTTGTACCAAGTGCTGTCTAAAGATCCCTTAATCACTGTTATTTGGTACTTTCTTGCTGTGTCACGCTGACCTGACATGAAGAAAACAATAAAGTACGGCTTCATAAACAGAAAAACAGAGAGCAATCAGTCTCTGCAGCTTTAACACACTTTATTATTTGTCTTTAAGCTGAAATACAATCCTTTGTCAAATGTTAAAAAGCATTGTTTCACCTGCGGGGATTGAACAGTACAAACCAATCAGAAGGATCAGATAAGTTGTAGCTAAAAGCTTTAGAAAAAATATAAAAGAAACTGTAATGTTAGCTGTAACATAAAAAAAAGTTTATAGATGATATGCATCTTAAATTCAAATTAGAACTGAGTTTCTTTAAGTGTTGCTGCAATATCTGGACAATATTTAAAAGCTAACCTTGAGATTGAGCTTCAAATGGCTAACGTTAGCCCAATGAAAAAAAAAAAAGTTAGTCAAGTTTTATTAAAAACAAAACTTAAACCATGGTAAGTTGTCCCGTGCCAGGCAGAGAGAGCATGATTTTTTGATACACGTTATTGTTGCAACAGTACAATAGGTGTGTGAACCATGTATAGAGAATGTTGCTAACATGCTAATAACAACATGTAAACTCCGTCTGGTGTAGAATTGCACGAGTAGAAATATTATTAATAACTTTAGATAATAACAGTTTCGCTTTAGTTTTGAGCTGACGAAGGACTGACCAACTCAATGTGTGCGTGAGAGAGAGAGAGAGAGAGAATGGGGTGTGTGTGTGTGTAAAGTGTTGGGTGAGATAGAAGTGAGGAAAGAGAGGAGGTGAAGGAGAAAACATGTACAGTGGAGATCACACACCAACACCAAGACTGCTCATGGCTGTCTGCAAACCCCGGAGTGGATCCGGACTGGAGCAGGATTGACAGAAACAGATGGTAGATCATAAGTAATTAGAATCAGAAATACTTCATTGATCCTCATGGGGGATTTGGTGTTAGAGCTGTTTATGTATTTATTTGTTTGTTTGTTTATTTATTTATTACAAAAAACAAAAATGTAAGCTAGAATGAGATGTGCATAATGACAAGTATGTAGAGCATTGAATTTCCCATTTCTTTTGGATCAATACATCTATCAATCTAAATATGCAGCAAGTAAATTAAATGTTCTTCACCATGGTACTATATTGATTACATTTGGAAAAACACAGCTCAAAATAACCACAATAAATAAATAGAATAAATAACTAGAATTAATAACCAAAGCAATATGGTAAAAATATGGTAAAATGGTAAAAAATATTGCACTAAATTTGACCAGAAAATGCACAGATTAAATCAGATATATTTAATTTTGGGGAGCGGGGGTACCACAGTAAATCCATCCGAATAGCTGACTGTAAGGAGAAGTAAATGGATCACTGTTACACGGACAGAAAGGACAAATGAAAGGCCCATAAATAAAGTTTGATATTTGGTATTCATTCTGTTGGATGACTTTTTGTCATTGTGTTTATACTATATAAAGATATTATTGTTTCTTTTCATAACTTTAAAACCAAAGTACTTTTATCTTTTTCTGTCTTTTCTGCCGTTTTATGTTGATTTCATCTTTATTTCTTTGTTTGTTTGTAGTCTAGTGCACAACAAATACGGCAAATATTTTTCTTTTTACACATATCTCACGGCTTAAGAAAAGTTTTGAATGTTGAATACTCACGTTATTGAACAGTACCATCACTCTTCCCGCCACCACCACCGACAGACAGACGTACTGACAGCACTGGGTAACGTTGTTCTACTGAGGGTCAGAACTAAATTCATTTCATTTTGTTTAACATCCCCCGCCGAGAGATTTGTTACGCAATTGTCTTCCTGGATGTGGTCTGCATATGCGCAGTATGTAGGAATCTAGTCTTCTGTAATGATGACGACTAAGAACATTTCCGTACTTATTTAACCATGTGTTTGGGGACTAAATCGCTAAATTTCGCAGTAAATTACGTATCGGTGTTGTTATTGTGAGGCACAAGTTCTTGCCACATTTTTTCGGAGTTTTAACGAGAATCATAGCCCGAATTCCTCCCGGCCATTTGATACCTGACGTCACAAGTGTGTACAAACGTTGTGCAGACGCGCACAGCGTGCGCCACTTCATCTGGCCTCAGCACCTGTGAGGTTGGTTTGTTTTGAATTTATTATCATCTACTATATTATCGTTAGCTAATCTTGAATTTGAATAACATAAAACACTATTATTGTTGTATTTGACAGTAATAAAAGTATCAATATGACAATAAAGATAAATGTTTGTATTTGTATGTCTGATGTCTCAGTATCAGTGCCTTACAAAGTACAAAGTTACTGCACGTCAGTGTTTTCCGTTGACACAGGCTGCAGTGCTCATTTGTAACCACTAGGGGTCAGCACGGTAACACAGTTTCAGCAGAAGTAGGTCTGCCTTTGAATTTGTAATTGTCCTTGCGAGCTTTCCTGAAAAAAAAAAACATCACAAATGTATAAATTGTATGTCTATAAACCCGCTATTAAAAGTAGAAACCAGAACATAAAACGTTGTAGAAATATATTGTTTACAATTTTGGGAGTCCAACGGTTCCATGGTGTAATGGTTAGCACTCTGGACTCTGAATCCAGCGATCCGAGTTCAAATCTCGGTGGAACCTGACTTTTCGTTCTACTCCTTTACTCGGAGTACCTGCAACATACAAGGCAAAAATGTTTTGCTTGCTACGTTTACCACTTATCAAGTCCTCAATATTGACGACTTGATAAGTGTTAATATTATACCACTTAAGAATACAGTACTGATCCAAACAATAAACCCTCATTAACCGTTTTGAGTTTTGTTTTGAGTTACTTAAAACCTGATGTTTGTATCTTGTGCAGTCAGGGTAACAGTTGTTGTAGCCACAACGTGTAATCTTGTATACATTCATTTTGAGTAATTAAGTAAGAATTAAAAGAGAAAAAAAGTTTCTGAAAGTAATCCATTAAAATTTTTTAAATCTTTTAGGGTTAGTGTTTAGTTCTACAACAGAGAGAAAATTCATGATTTTTTATTTCTTTTCTAATGGTTGGACAAGAGTTTACCGCTTACCTTTTAATAGTAGAAAGGGAAACGAATGGACCAAAAGTATCGTTCAGTCAGCAAAACCTTTCTTCTCCTTTGTTTTAACTTTAGCTTGACCCTGTTATATCAGCAGGACGAGCTGCACGACACGCAGCTCCAGTAAGAGTTGCTCCACGCTCTGTGGTCTGTGGCATTAATAACCCAAACTCAGCCATAGATCAGATACCACAATGATTTGGATCTGATTTTTTAAGGATATCCTTCCTGACGCGACATTAATTGGGAAACTGTTGAGTAACATGTCCTTAAACAGATGTCTAAGTCACGTCAACATCAATACAGACAGACTTTTTTTATTTTTAAACATAATTTCAAAAAGGATTACTATGACATACATAAAGTATATTTTGTAAGAATTAATTGTCCACGTCTGACACTGTTCCATATCAAGGCAACTTTTTGGTTGCAATGGCCACCTTCTGTCTTTGCAGCCCCCTGCTGGTGGATACTGGACCATGGGTTTCCTATAGAATTGGAAAAAACGATGTGACGTGATTTGTCGTTGATATTTTTTTTTCATGCTAATTACAAACAGAAGTAACCTTTATTAAGAGTCTGGTCATGTGTCTGGATGAAGTATGACCACTTCCTCTTCTTCACTGTCAGATAATTCCACCACTTCATCTGCAACATAGGACAAACGACAGGCTTTACTTTCTTGCATGTTGCTCATATATTTGTCCAGCTGAGGTGTAACCTTTAAATGGCAGGATACTGTGTTTATCTTATATATTAGAATGCTATGTTTGTTTGTTTTTAAAGGCATAAAATGAGAATTTAAAATGGACTTTGAGGTGACTGAGATGTATTTAAGTAGTAGAGGCTGTGGAGCAGCTCACCAATAATAATGAGATCAGCTGTTTGACTACCTTTATCTTTTTCCTTTTGGGTCTTTGTTCCTTTTTCCTCTTCTTCACCGCTGCTGTCTCTATCTTCCTCCCCCTCCTCCTCCTCCTCCTCCTCCTCATCCAGACCCCAGGTGTTCTGCCCCACCTGCCCCACACCTGGAACTGGCAGTGATGGAGACGGTACCCTGGTGTGTATAGTTAAGTAACAGTAGTGCAAAGACTGAAGAAAAACAAAGTAACAGCCAATGATGCTGCTGCTGTTTGTTCAGGATACGACAGAGGGGGAACCTCAGCCTTCTGGATGATGTCATCAACCTTTTCTGTCACGTCCATCGCCTCCACTGGAGTCTTGTCTGTTTTCAGAGCCGTGATTCGCTCCTGAGGAAGTGATTCTGCAAAGCCACACTTCTCCCCAGCTTTCCTACCAACATTTATGACATGAGTACAGGTGAAATCAACATGTACTAGAACCCTTACTCTGTTTCCAGTAGGACAATGTCATCCCTTACCTGGCCTTTCTGTCATTTTCAAGAGCTTTGCCAACAAGTTCTGTGATTTCAGACACTTTAACACTGGCAATTTTACTGCATCTCATGACCTTCAATGACCAGAGACAAGGTGGAGGACACTTTAACGATATATTTCATTGTTGCAAACACTAACAGTACAGTAGCACTATTCACAGTCCGAGCCAACCCACCTGCTCCTTCAGCAGCATGATACCTCCACTGGACTGGATGGAGCAGATTTCTCTATGTTTGTTCATGGCGATCATCAGCAGACCGTCCATCACTCGCTCCTCCCGCTCACAGGGATCCACCAGCAGGTATGTTCTGATAAAAAAAAAACAACTTTGTCATCTGCATGTTCATTTACTTTCCTAACTTATTCTTACTCGGCAAATCTCGAAATTGATAGTTGGAGCTGAAGAGGACACTCACCCCTGCTGAAAGAAGGAGAAGCTGACACAGATGGGCATGTGGTAGACGCTGAGAGGAATGGGGTCTCTCTCCTCTGGGCTGTACTGATGGAGCACAAGGTGGGACATGATAACAGCCTCACTCATATCAAGTTTGTCAGAGTACTAATTATAAAAAACAAATATCCGGGTCACAAACATAAGCATAAACATACAACAAAATTAGAATGTGGCTGAGACAAGTTAAAAAGGTGATTCCAATAAATACAAACACAAATGCATCTGTAGTTTCATTCAACATAACTGTGTTTACACACACTATGTGCTGTTGTTATGACAAAGATCATGGGCCATAAAATATCTCTTAAACCCGTGATCCCCTATTCTTCTATGATAACAAGGAACACATGTGTTAAAAGTGAACAAAAAGATCAAAAACTTTTTAAAGGAGATATAGATAGAAACAAATAAGCAGGATTCCTCTTAGGCACCGACGCCACCTGCTGAGCAGCAGCTGCAGACTCACCACTGTGATCTCGTCTCCCTGGGTGCTGACGTCAGGGCGTCTGAAGTGGCACAGAGCCGTGATGGCGGCGATGCTAGAGGCGTCCATCAGATTCCCATCATGATTTAGCACGTGGACGTCCACTCTGATCTGCCACACCTGCTCATACATAAACACACAAACAACTGTCACAGTGGACAAGGTTCCTATTTGACATTGTTTGTGTGTTACCTTCTCTCCTGACACCACACACAGTGACTCCGTGTCGATACATTTTGAGTTCCTTAAACATCTCTCAAGCTGTCTGTTAAGCTTCACTGACAACTCTGATTGCCTGCAGAGAAACACAAGCTCCTGTTGAGGGTTTGTTGACTCTTCAGTCTGTGATAAGAAAATCCACAACAGACACACACTCTCTGTAGTCTTCCTCACCTGCCCTGTTCAAATGTTGGTGAGGCCATTGGTGACAGTTCAATGTTGAAGAACACAATTCCCTCATTTGGTCGACTTTCTTTTGGAGCCACTATTTCACAGGACACCTGGGCCATGACCCTTTAGGGAACAGCACATCCACAGAGATTTATATAAAATAGATTTGTTTTACATTATTAGTGAAGGAGAATATTTGCAGTTGTGGAGTACACTCAAGTCAAACAATCTTTGAGACATTGAACAAACACATGCACAGTCGACAAGGTCACCTGGTTTTTCCCAGATCCACAAAACAGCATCCATAGTCTGTGCCAAACGTAACCTTTATGGTTCTGTAGTCATAAGTCTGTCGTCCATCCAGACGCTGCAGAGACAGAACAGCGCATTATTTTTTTTATTTTTTATTTTTTTGTTTGTTTTGTTTTTTTGGAACCGTATAAACTTGCAATCAACAACATAGAAGTATTCAGGAACTTTCTACTTTTTAAGCAGAAATCGCAACGCAAATTTTGTATAATCTTATTTTCGATATTCTTTTGCAGCCTTTTTAGACCTTCTCTCCTTTCAGAAATTCAGTTATGTTATTCTGAGACTGCTGTTCAAATACAAGTGAGTTCCCAGATGTCAGAATGTGTCCGTTTGTGAGTTTGTAATAGAAACTCACCTTTTTCTCCTCGATAGCTTTAAGCAGAAAGTCTCGCTCACAGTTGGACAGGGGTGTTTCTTTCATTATACAGCGTTTGTTTCAAAAAAACAAAATGAAATACTAGAATATCCTTCCTTCTACACGCATGGTACCGCCATCAATGTTTTATCATGGTTAACCCGGAAATGCATGCCTCAATTCAAAGTAAGGGCTGGCATGCGTGGAAAACAATAAACGTGCGTTCGAAAATAGTTCTGCAATAAAAACATCCTTGCATGATTAAGTTTTAAAAAATACGTTTCTTTTTTCAAACACAATATCCGCTAAGAATTACTATTACCTATGATTGCATAGAATAACTAAACCAATACCAAGGTTTTACTTTGAAATCATTGTCCGGCGCAACCGACGTCGACTTCCGAATTCAGTAACCAGTACGTAGTCAACCGGTACGGTTTTCAACTGGTACGTTGTCAACCGGTTATATAATATAACAAATATTATACATTTAACTGAACAATAGTTAATTTGAAAGTAAAATAAAATTGTGTAAAATATTATGGATATCTTTTAAATTATTGAAAATGTTAGATGAAAGAAAGAATGAAATGCCATTATTTATTGGTTATATATATATATATATATATACGGTACTTGAACGCACCATCACGCTGTTCTTCTGAGCATGCTCCGTTTGCTGAGAATTGCGCTTATTGACCAAGAACCGTTACACCGACCAACCTGATAGTTTGGGTACAGCCGGTGCCGTCTACAGATTCTGTTTTTTCTTCAAGAAATTACCACACCAGAATTTAAACCATTGATTTACTTGAATATTTTTTACATCTCGAGGTGTGCGAAAGTCATTTGAGCCAGGGTCAGGGGTAAATAAGATAAAAGGTAAATGATAAAAGATCTTTTTTTTATCCTTTGTATTGATACAGTATGAGTCTGCTTCATAATTAGGCGTCGGCCTAAAACCACAAAGAAGGAAAATAAAAACCATTAATAACCAAGAGGAAGAATAAAAGAACAAAAACGCTAGATTTAGATAGATACATTGTTATTCCTGCACTTGTTCCTTAAAGTACCCTTATCTTCTTATTTCTTGAGACGTTTGGTCGGACCTAAACTACTGTTGGTACTGAGGTTTCATTTCATTTCATTTTGTTCCTACAAATAAGGTGAGTTTGATTTCACTAATTCATTCCTTCTATTCTGCGACATCACTGCTAATTCAGCCCAGCCAACGGACACAGTTCTGTCATTTCTAGAATATTCTACCGTCACTAAAAACAAAAACAGTATGCCGTTTGGACGTCGGAGTTTTTGATATTTAGCTACATATATTGTTGTCATTAAAACGGTGCTTATGTTGTGATAGCATTTTCCGTTGCGTATCAGTAGTTAATATCGCTTTAGCTGATGCTAATAAATGGGGGCGCTGCAGCCCGTGTTGCCTTCACGTGCAATCGAAGATACAGAATTTTAGTATAAAAACCATACATTGGTCTAATTTAACTGCATGTAAATGCTCCTAGATCAAAAATTATACTTCTTATTTATTTTCATGTTGCATTAGGTGTACACAAAAAACAAATGTATATCCCCGTGTTAAAAAAAACATCTCCCTGTGTTAAAAATCTCATCGTATAACAAAATATTATTACTATAATGTACTTATGTACATAACGTATAATTTACTGTATTTACTAACGTACTATAACACCTCTAGACAGTTGACCGACAACAAAATGTGTAAAACATCTACATATTTTTAGTCATGTTGTCCGTGGTTAGTTTAAAGTAAGTTAAAACTAAATTTCTTGTTTATTGTGCTGTAAGTCAAGATTTGAGAGCTTTATTCTTCACCTACACAGTTATACTGAGTACAGTGACATTTGTTTTTGTATTCACTTTTCAAAAAAACTAAAAAATACTAGGAAGAAATGCAACAAATGAATAAGTAACCAAGTGAAATTATGAAATTATTAAAATATCAAAGAATACACACAAATGTATACACAACATATAGTATACAAAGATGCACGTACCAATTACAGTGGTAAGTGTGCAGCTGTGGTGTTTGTGGAAATGTGTTTCGTTTACTGACGCTTTTTTACAATCATGAGCAGATGGGGCCAGATCAATAGCAAATCAATATTACTGGTTAGTGTTGTAACTGACCTGTTGACTATAGCGTTATTCAGCAGTTTGTCTGTAGATTTTTCTCGCTTCAGACCCTAACCCTAATATCTCCTCCTCTCCTCCTTCAGATGAAGCTGGACAGGGGCTGGATGTGGTTGGTGTTGCTCCTGTTCCTTCTGGCTGCGGCTGCAGTGACGGCACAGGAAGAGGATTCAGAAGTCGTCGTTGCAGACGTTGATGATGATGTGGAAGCTGATGATGACATAAAGGCTCTGATGGCGGAAGACGAGAAGGCAAAATTGATTGAAAAGAAGTCTGGCAAAGGCAAGGCCCGAGAAAAGGCTGTGAAGCCAAATGAAAATGTCTCCTTTCAGGTCAGTGTTCGTGGTACATTTACCAAAAATTAAAATGTTTCAGTAGACCTTATCCTGTTTGTTTAGAGCACAAACAAGAGTGTATTTATTTTTCCATAGGTCACATATAAAACTCCTGTTCCTACTGGGCATGTGTACTTCACAGAAACATTTGACGATGGTACACTGGACAGGTACTGTAAATTTTACCAGGATGTGGTACTGATGCAGGGAAACACGGGCCTCAGTCCCCTAGTACTGAGTGTCCAAAAGAGTAACAGACTTGGTGCTTAAAAACTGCTTTTAATTTGCTGATCTTTACAGGTGGCAGATGACAAAGTCAGTGAAGGAGGACGCAGCCGACGGCCACAACAAATATGATGGTTTGTTTCCATGTATTCCTCTGCCTAAAGACACCACGTGAACAGGAAACAAACGGTTCAGATAAAACAAGACGACAATTCAGTAGGAAAACATATCTGAGAAAGAAAAGAAGAAGAAAAAGAAAAAACACAAAAAATAAGTTTGTATAATAGCTGGGACTATTTTGTTAATACAAGAAATACAGGAAAGGTAAATAATAACATCGAAATACAAAAATGGAAACATTGTACCTGTTAGGACATATTAGATGTAATTCTTCACCTTAAAACCCACCATTTGTTTTATAGTCAAATACATTAATAGGCCACATTTCACTGTAGTTACACGTGTATAACTGATCATGTGACAAACTCTATAATACTTCTATAAGGGGCATCTGGAGAATGTTAAAGTAGGCTTCACTCCACAGATGTCCAAATATTTGCTCTACTTCCAACTGCTAAGGCTAAAAGGTCCCTTTTCTCTCTCACTTACATAAACCTGCAGTAATAATAATAATAAATCACATTTGTAGCCTCTCTTTGGAAACAAGTTCATGTTGCATTGAACTTGCAATGATACTTTGAGCATGTTCAGCTCAAATGTTGACTTATATGTGATGTCCTAACCTCTTTGTGAACATGGATATTGTCAGTGTCTTGAGAGCCTTGTCCATGTGTTAGCCTCTGTTTCTGTAGTTATTGTTGGGTTTGTTGACCCCCCTGGTATTTTACCCTCAATCTGTAGGAAAGTGGGCTGTTGAACAGCTGAAGGAGAACAAGGTTTCTGGAGACCAAGGCCTCGTACTTAAGTCTCGGGCCAAACACCACGGCATCTCTGCAATGCTGGAAAAACCTTTTGTCTTTGAGAATGAGCCTTTGATTATACAGTAAGTTTTTAACACACACACAGACACATTTTGTTCCTTCAGACTCAGAGGCCTGTGGATGGATTAGCTAATGTCCAGGGTTTTAATTGTATCATTGTGTTTTGCAGGTATGAGGTAAATTTCCAGGATGGCATTGACTGTGGGGGGGCGTACATCAAACTGCTGTCAGACTCTGGTGACCTCAATCTGGTCAGTAAAAGCTATAGCTATTTAAAAGAAAGTTTGGATTTTACTTCTCTGTACTAGATTTCCTCTAAAACTTGAACACTTCATGCTTTAGGAGCAGTTTGATTCCCTGACGCCCTACACCATTATGTTTGGACCTGACAAATGTGGAGAAAACTACAAACTCCACTTCATTTTCCGACACCAAAATCCTCTGAACAAAGATTTTGAAGAAAAGCACGCAAAGAGGGCAGACGTCGACCTGAAGAAGTTCTACACTGACAAGAAGACTCACCTTTATACACTAGGTGTGTGTTGATGAAAAACCACAGCTCTTTTTCCTTTCTCCCTGTAGTGGTAGAGCAGAGTGATTCCCACCAAAATCAGTTGACATATTTTGTGCATGTGTGTCTTTTAGGTTATTTTTCACACATATCTTAAACAAAATGCTTTGGGACGTTTAAGTTTAGGTTGTCATGCTTTTGGTGACACGGTTTTCTCACTGTCTCTGTACTAAAACTTTATAGGATCCAGATCCTGCTCATCTGCTGACTGTGTGTGTTTTGTGCTTCTTAGTGCTCAATCCTGACAACAGCTACGAGATCTTCATTGATCAGTCCAGTGTGAGTCGTGGGAATCTTCTATATGACGTGGTGCCACCAGTCAACCCTCCCAGAGAAATAGACGATCCAAATGATTCCAAGCCAAAGGACTGGGACGAGAGGGCCAAGATCCCCGACCCTGAGGCTGAGAAACCTGACGACTGGTGACCTTTACACACAGTCGCGACACATTGAGGCTGAGAAACCTGACGACTGGTGAACTTTGACCTTTACACACAGTCGCGACACAACCATGATCCATTCCAAATAGAACTCCTGGGTGACTGTGCTGATGCGTCTTTCAGGGATGAGGATGCTCCAGCTAAGATTGAGGATTCTGATGCTGTGAAGCCTGAGGGCTGGCTGGATGATGAAGAAGAGTTTGTCCCTGACCCTAATGCTGAGAAACCAGAAGACTGGTGAATATTGACTCTTTCATATAACGTCACCATGAACGACCCCACAGTCAGAATCTCAGTTGTAATCTGTCAAGAAGAAATGCCCCCGCCCCACAGCTGTGTTGTCGTTTGTGCAGGGATGAGGAGATGGATGGAGAATGGGAGGCTCCACGGATTCCTAACACAGCCTGTCAGACTGCCCCCGGCTGTGGGGAGTGGAAACGCCCCATGGTCAATAATCCGAAGTACAAGGGAAAGTGGAAAGCACCGCTGGTGGACAACCCCAACTATCAGGTGACTATGGTTCTGATAAATGTGTAAAAAGATAATGTACAGAGGTGAACATGAACAAGTGAAACATGACGCTGTGGTGTAAAGAACCACAGGTGAAGTTAAACCCAGTTCTACATCATCTGTTTTTAGGTTTTCCTAAAGGCAAATGACTGCAACGTGTTGGCTCTGTTTTACACATTGTCTTGTGTCTTGTGTCTGACCCAACTGTAGTGGTAGTGTGTGTGATTAAAAAAACAAACGAAAACAAATCTCACTGCTCCACAAAAATAACAAAAAAAATATTTAGACCATACATCTAAATCATAAAATGTTGTTCTTTTCAAAGGGCGTTTGGAAGCCACACAAGATTATCAACCCTGAGTTTTTTGAGGATCTGCAGCCGTTCAGGATGATGCCTATCAAGGCCCTGGGTATGGAGCTGTGGTCCATGACCTCTGACATCTACTTTGACAACTTCATCCTTACCTCCCACAAAGAGGTGGCCGACCGCTGGGCTTCTGATACCTGGGGGGTGAAGAAACTGGTGGCCAGTGCTAATGAGGTATTCATTCAGTTTACATTGGTACAGTCTGTATTAGCACATTTGGATTAAGGCAAACATAACCTCCCCTTTTTTACAACAGCCAGGTATTTTTGCTCAGCTGATGACAGCCGCAGAGGAACGACCATGGCTCTGGGTGATCTACATCCTGACCATTGGCCTCCCTGTAGGACTGGTAGTACTCTTCTGTTGGCCAAAGGTACCGCAAGAACTACGCTATGTTTGTATTTGTAATGTATTTCTTCCAAATGAACAGATCAGCACTCGGGATCAGTATCTGTGCCATAGGGGCAGAAATGCACTCAAAATAGAGTCAAAGATCAATTAGTACTGTTAGCTCTGAGGATTTTCTTTTTACATGCGGAATACTAAAAACAGTCGAAGGGAACTTGTGTAACAGCTGCAGATCCTCAACTGGAGAAACTGAGTATAGCTGTGGCATTGACTGACTGTCAGGGATCATAGATGGTGAAATACTGTTCATTTGTATTAATTTCATTTATTTTTTTGGTCAAATGAGCTTGTTGCAGGCTCAAACGAGATCTCAGTAAATAATGGGAATCACAGACCAGTCTGTTTACATGGTCTGACTTTAGAGATGAGCGCAGACTCATGAAAGTGAAACTACCGTTTGTGTTTGCCGGGCCACGGTGCACAGCTCTGGTTGTTCAATCTCTGCTCAAACCTCACTTTCACTCCCACCCTCAACTTGGACAACCTTACCTTCAGTGAGTGTCCAGGTTTGTAAGGATGCTGTCTTCATCAACACAAGACAATCTAAATAAAGGTGACAGACCAGTTCTCTGAGTTAGTCTGTGCCACCACCAGTATCTACAGATACTACACCAGGTTGCAGAATCACTATCTGACATGACTAGCTTGGTGAATCATTATTTTTTACATCTTTTCCAGAAAACAGAGGACACTCTGTATGCTTACAGGGAGATAGAAGTTCCTCAGGCTGAGGAGGAAGAGGAGGAGGAGGAGGAAGAAGACGACACAGGAGAGGCAGCAGCTGAGGAGGAAGAGGAGGCAGCCACAGAGGGAGACGCTCCAGGAGAAGGTGAGCTGCTCCTTTTTCCTCCCTTATGTTTGGCACCATCTTAAGAACTGATCACATGGACTTCACCTCAGCATTGTCTTCATCACAGTGTTAGATTTAGGGTAAGAACTTAAAAAAAAACTGTGTAAGAACCAGAAGTAAGTATGAAGTGAGTCTGGGTTGGTGTCACATGAAGCTGTGGTTGTTCTTCATCATCCTCATCCTCACTGTTCTTCAGCAACAGAAGAAGCCAAGGAGGGGCAGGAAGACCTGGACGGTGAAAATCTAAAGGAAGGTGATGAAGATGACGGGGAGGAGGAAGAAGAGGAGGATGAGAAGGAGGACGATGAGGGGACAGTGGAGGAGAATGGAGAAGAGGAGAGCACAGGTCCAGAGGAAGCAGCATCTGATGAGGTTGGTGTTCAGTATGAAGTCTTCTTGACTGTTTGACCCCCTCAGGTTCTGTCTTGTTTAGGAAAACACAAGAACAAGTCCTAAGAATTTTATTTATAAAGTTTATGTTGGTTCTGTTGTTTAATCCCACACTTTGATGTTCTGTTTACCTTCTGGAACCGTTGGAACTCACAAGTCATCGAAATATTATTTTACATTTTTTCTCTTGTAACTGAAGGTTATTTATTTAAAAAATGATCTAAAGATCCGTTCTACTTGATCTGATCCAGGACCTGGACTCTAGTGCAGAGTACTCTTCAGACCTCAGCTGTGGATATGATTCACCTTCAACCAAACAGCTTTTTGTTCACATCAATTAAAGTTGTTTTGACTTGATGAGATGAGAGAACGGTGAGAGAACTTTGTCTTATTAATACTGTTTCTTTCTTGAACCCTGGTCCTGCAGCTAAAGGAGGAACCCACCAGTGACGAGAACCAAAAACAAGGAGTGAGAAAGAGGAGGGTAAGAAAGGACTGAGGAGACGAAGGCCAGAGGGCAGGTCGTTTTGCTTCCTGGCATTGACAAGGAAGCAAAAAGGGTATTTTATCCGCTGCAGCTCCCCCTGCCTGTGACTCTGGGGAAAGCACAACCTCCTGTTTGCCCCGTTTTTACATGGTGCAGGTCTGCAGTCACAAACCAACTATTAACATCCTCCCCTCTGCCAGGCATCTTCATCCTGCCTGATGATGGGATGTTCAGATAAATCCTGTGGAAACCTTTTTTTTTTCATACTTCCTGTCTTCTCCCTATTTTGAAGCCATTTCTGTCAAAATACCCGTCAGCCTTTGAACATCCGCCTCACCCTTATTTGGACATGTCTTCACTGACATCCACTGCACTCATTTTTCCTATGACTTGGCTTCATCTTAGAATGCAGTCCATGTCCTGACGTAAAGACATATTTGGACAAAAATATCTTGAAATCAACTCCTCCGTTGATGTTGGTATTCTGTTTTCAGGTTGGAGCTTGATGGTCTGGAGCATTAGTTACTTTTTTACTACGTAGTTATTTATAGTTAGAGTATAAGTTGTGAAATCAGTATTTATTTCCTTTTTTTTAATTCAATTCAATTGTTTTGTTATTTTTCTTTTATGTTTTTTCCATCAAGGTAAGTTGTGAAGTTAGGATTCAGTTTGTTGCTCATTGTTCTTATTTTTGTCTGAGCTTTTATATAAATTGTTTGGGCCAGATGCTGCAGGTTGTTATGTTTACGTGTGTGTGTGACTTGTACATTACTCCTGAGAATAAAAACTATTTAATACTACAGCTCTGAGCAGCGAATCTCGCTTCTGTCAACGGTGGAAAAGGTAGTTTTATCTAAACTAGGTTCGAAACATGTTACAATGACTAAAGCAACTGGTTTAGTCATTGTAACACAAAGGAAGTGGATTTCAGTCCTTAGACCGGACCAAGAAGCAGGTTATGATCTGGTGTCAAAGGTCATCCTCCAGAACACCACTGAAGAAGAGCACAGACAAATATCATTGTTCTTACCTTAAATTGTTTTCACTCTGTCACACTCCACATTGCCATCACCTTGCTGTCACTGATATAAATCTGAACAGGTATCAGATTTGAGTCCAAATCCTGGACTTCAGTACTACACCATTGGTGTTTGTTGTCGGCACAAACTACATGTGAAAGTCACTCATGCAGTGCCAATACTGACCAGCAGGGGCATGTTTGCCTCATTAACTAGTGAGTCAATCAAGTTTCCACCTACAGACTCCAGTCTTTGTCATCAGTTTATTGTTTTCTGACTTTATGTTTATATACAGTGAGATATTTTGAAACTAAAAAAGAAAAACAGCAGAATACAAACACTTTCTTCTGCTCCAGTTTACAGTTGTATGATTTAATGCTTTAGTCCAGACACCATGGCTACATCCTGTTTTTAAGTGATGCAGTGAAAGACACGCCCTCATCATCATCATCATCATCATCATCACATTCCAGTCAGAGTGCCTTCCCCACCCAGACCTGATGGATCAATAACACTCAAGGCCCCTCTTCATTCTTCTGCCTCTGTTGCAGCTCTAATGGCCTCTCCTCATGTTCACCATCACAGGACTCAGACCTAGACCCACAGACTCAGCTCCATC